>NC_134269.1:216044858-216289858 GCF_031893055.1 Leptodactylus fuscus | reverse complement strand
TCTATAGGTGCCCTAGTATGGATTTGTATTGTACTGACACATTTCCACCAGTCCTACTTTGGTAGTGATATTGTCCAGTTTGGTGTAAGGCTGCACCCCAAAATAATTCTTAGAAAGACACTTAACAATCGTGACCTCGGAGAAGTTGGAACATGACCGCCATAAGATCCCGCAGTTTCATAGGTTTATCTTTTGCTCCCCGCCCACTTCCTTTGACAACAATCGTTGCGATCTCTGAGCATTGAATAACCTTTCCTGCCACTTTATAACAATTAAAGCCGTATGTAGGATACAATGTAACAAACCTGCAGCTGGGTAACAGTACGCAGCACCTAGGAGTAGCAGTCACTGTAGACATCTTGTACCCTCTTGTCTCTTTCCAGGACATCTATTCTAAAGGCGTCATCCCCCTGACCTCTATAGAAATGGCTCGCTCCACCAAGGAGAACAAGTTTGAAGTAGTCACAAAACACAGGATTTTCGTCTTCCGTGCTGAAAGTGAAGGTGCGTATAGAGCAGACGGCGTACCGTAAGAATGACTACACCTAAATGGCTGCCACATGAATGCCAATAGCTATTCCGCCCTACTTCCCCGTACACATGCACACTTGGTTTGTATCTGTTCTCATGGAGCCCTGACTACAGTGAAATGTATGAGGGACCCACGAAAACTGGATCTAGGGAATATAGGTGTAGAGCTTTCTCTTTGGCCCCTTGAACTTGACTATCCGCAGATCTAAGGCTGGCCAACATGAGATATCATTGTGAGAATTAGCCATAAGTTGCGTTCACACGTGGCAGATTTTATTGCAAAAATTTCTGTATTTCTGCACGTTCCATTCAGATGAATGGAATTGACTTTTAACCGCTGCAATTTCTTTAACCCAATTTTCCAAAAGTAGTGCATGTGATCAGGATTTACATATGGAAAGTCTGCACCGAAATCCACCTGTTCTGTACATGCATGCAAATGTGCACAGAAAATCTGCACCCTATGGCAGTACATGTGCAGTTTTTGAAGACTGTGATAATGGGTTAGGGTATTATTTCCTGCTGTGAAGTCTGTGCAGGAATATCTGCATGTAATCCTGATCATGTGCATGTACCCTCAAAGGATTTTTAAAGGGGATGTCCAGTTTTATGATACTGATGTGGTGTCTACTGCCGCTCAGCTTCCATTCACTGCTATGGAGTTATGACACTGGAGGCTGCACTGAATAGCCAAATGGTGGGGGTCCGACACCCTTCACCCCCACTGATCGGTCTTCAATACCATGGAGGCTGCTCTGATTAGCCAAATGGTGGGGGTCCGACACCCTGCACCCCCACTGATAGGTCTTCAGTACTCTGGAGGCTGCTCTGAATAGCCAAATGGTGGGGGTCCGACACCCTGCACAATCACTGATCAGTCTTCAATACTCTGGAGGCTGCTCTGATTAGCCAAATGGTGGAGGTCCGACACCCTGCACCCCCACTGATCGGTCTTCAGTACTCTGGAGGCTGCTCTGATTAGCAAATGGTGGAGGTCCGACACCCTGCACCCCAACTGATCAGTCTTTAATATCCTGTTTTAGGCCGGGGCCCCACCCTGCAAAAATGCAGCATTTAAAATGCAACGTTTTACACAACCTGCAAAGTGGATCGGATTCCAGCTGATCCCATCCACGCATTGCAGAAAAATACGCACAACGGAAACCCTGCGATTTCTAAAACACGTGTTTTTGCAAATGGTAGCGTGTCAATTATACCTATGGAAACAGTGGTGTATAGGTATGATGCAAGCAGAATGTCTGCAGAGGTAAACTCTGGGATAAAAAACGTATTTCGTTCCTGCTGTGGACTTTTCCGCAGCGTTTTTTTTTTTTTTGCAATGACCGATCCTTTCCTTTACCTATGCATTAGCGTCTGCGAACTCCATAGTCGCCGCATTATAAAAAGAATATCAGATACAACTTATACCAGGATACAAATAGCCGCAGACTTGTGCACGTCCTCAGGGAGGATGCGGCCGATGTCTTGTGAGATCTTCCAGGGCTCCTCGGTTGCTTCCTGCTTCCTGATCTTTAATAGCTCCTCCATAGGATTTCCTGTTCCATGGTGCAGGATGTCTCTGGATTTTATAGGAAGAGTAGCTTCCCCCCCGAATGCAGCAGGTGACAGTATATTGTCATGGCCAGCTATTATGTAGTGCCCTCTGTTTATTTGGGGGGGTTCCTTTAAATCTTTAAGGCTTATTTTGGATGGGATACATAATAGGAAACGCGTTGGCCAGGATGCCGGGGCTCCGTTCCTGCCCCTTTGTGTTTATTGGGACGTTTCTGGTTTTCCAAGGACAGTTTGCTGAGATGGATATTATTAATATGTTACCCGTCTCCTGTATACTCCATGTATTTCACCTTCATACATTTCCTATCCCCACAGCACAGAGGAGTGAATGGTGCTCAACCATACAGAACCGGGTGAAAGAACAGCGTATGCTAAACCAACACCCTCGCTCCACCGGTATCTTCTCCAGGGCGGGCTACCTAGAGCTGAAAGGCTATAAGTCAAAAGTTTTTGCCGTCCTCACCGCGGATGAGTTATGGCTCCATAAAAATGAACAGGTAAGAGAAGACAAGATGTCAGACCCTGGAAGGTGTCTTCAAGATATTTCATTCTCTTAGGGTATGTTCACACTACTGTTATTACAGTCCTTTGCTGTCACCCGTCATAGGATGAGAGCAACAGACATTCACAGACACAGATGGAGCCCCCTCCCTTTGACTTTAATGTAAAAAAAAATTGGCGCTCACTGTACGTAAAAATCATGGCGGAATAAAGTGCCCACCTTTCATGACATGGGCGGTATTATATAATGCTATAAGGCTGACAGTGCACTGAATTCAGCACCTTCTCAGCATTGCCGGTATGTGCTCTGTTGCCAGAGATATGGGTGCAGTTAGTTTTGGCACCGATATCCCTTCACTGTCAGAAGGGCGGGCCTTACAGTCTAGTGTCACTGCTGGGCTTTTAGGAACGCCCTCCTGATAGTATATGGCTTGGGAAGAGTATTAATCGGGGGAGGGGTGCATTCCTCACAGCACGGTTGGCGACACTAGACTGTAAAGCTCGCCCTTCTGAAAGTGGAGGGATATTGGTGCAGGTAGTTTTGGCGCCGATATCCCTCCACTGTCTGAAGGGCGGGTCTTACAGTCTAGCGTCACTGCTGGGCTTTTAGGAACACCCCCTGACAGTACAAGGCTTGGGAAGAGTATTGTTCTGGGGGAGTTCCTCACAGCGCAGTGGCGACACTAGACTGTAAAGCTCGCCCTTCTGAAAGTGGAAGGATATTGGTGCAGGTAGTTTTGGCACCGATATCCCTCCACAGTCAGAAGAGCAGGCCTTACAGTCTAGCATCACTGCTGGGCTTTTAAGAATGCCCACCGTAACAGTACAAGGCTTGGGAAGAGTATTATTTGGAAGGGGGAGGGGGCGTTCCTCACAGCGCAATGGTGACACTAGACTGTAAGGCCTGCCCTTCTGACAGTGGAGGGATATTGGTGCAGTTACTTTTGGCTCTGATATCCCTCCACTGTCAGAAGGGCGGGCCTTACAGTCTAGCGTCACTGCTGGCCTTTTAGGAACGCCCCCCTGACAGTACAAGGCTTGGGAAGAGTATTGTTCGGGGGGCATTCCTCACAACGTAGTGGCGACACTAGACTATAAGGCCTGTGTTTCTGACAGTGGAGGGATATGACACCCTGACAGTACAAGGCTAGGGAAGAGTATTATTGGGGGGGGGGGGCGTTCCTCACAGAGCAGTGGTGACACTAGACTGTAAGGCCCTACACTTCTGACAGTGGAGGGATATCGGTGCCAAAACTAACATCAGTGATATCCCCGGAACCAGGACACAGACCAAGAAAGCTTACTAGAAGTATATAATACCGCCAGCGTCAGAGGACATGCAAGGTCCTCTATAAAGGTCCTCCGCTACATCTGGAAGTAATATTTATAGTAACGTTTATGATGTTTTTCTTGTAGTTTTTCAAAATGGGCATAGGAATGTTTGTGATCGAAATGCACGGCTCCACCATCCGAGACGGGCGCAACAAGACCTTTGAGTTGATCACGCCGCACAAAACTTTCAGGTAATGTTGGTTGTCACTTGTCTGACCCAGTGTTCGCCGGCTGTGGTGAGACTACAACTCCCAGCATGCACCGACAGCCTTCAGAGTCGTAGTCGGAGTCCATCATGGATGCACAGTCTTGAATGCAACCAGTAGGGAAGGTGTAGAAAGTAAAAATGCATTTATACTCTGCTGCATCGGTCTGGTCGATATGACGTCACCCTTACAGCTCTGTATACTGTATACAAACAAAGCAGCGGAGGTGACGGCCGCACAGGATCAGAGGGGAGGGGGCAGGTAAGTATCAGTGCATTTTGATCTTTTCCAACTTCCCTAAAGGTTGCATTCGAAATTTCTGATCTGTGACAACCCCTTTAATCTATACGTATGTATGTATATGCGTGTGTGAGCGTATACGGTTTTCCTTTGTTTCCAGCTTCACAGCAGAATCCGAGCGGGAGAAGAAGGAGTGGATGGAAGCCCTGCTCGAATGTATATCTGAGTCTCTCTCGGATTATGAGGTGGCCGAGAAGATTTGGTCCAACAAAACCAACAAGAACTGTGCGGACTGCAAAGCTTGCAACCCCGACTGGGCCTCCATAAACCTGTGTGTTGTCATATGCAAGCAGTGTGCAGGTCAGTGCAAGCCGGGGCCAGGTAGCGTACATTGTAATTCTACAAACCCATATAAATATATACAGTGTGTATACGGTATATATATATGTAATATTAATAGCGCCGTTTGAGTGTTCTGGAATTTCTCCCCCGCCGAGTCTTAGTCATAGCCAGACTTGTCTGATCGCTCCAGCTGTAGACTCTTCTTTCAAGTCTCACGTCTTGTGTTTGTTCTTCAGGTCAGCACAGAAGTCTGGGCACAAACATCTCCAAAGTGCAGAGTCTGAAACTAGACACCAGCATCTGGAGCAACGAGATCGTGCAGGTGCGAAACGTCTCTGCTTAGAGAGTGGGAGAAGTGCAAGTAGTAAGGAGCGGGTTGTAGTAAGTAGTGAATGGGTTTGAAAACTGACCGCCGGGTTTCCGTCCCCTGTCAGAAGATGGAAACCCGCCGGATCGGCTAAAGCTGGTGTGAATCCGCCCTTAGCCTTACGGTTAAACGGTGCAAACTCAGACTGGACAGTCTTGACGTTCCATCTTTATAATTGAAGATGTTTAATGACACTTACAGCTGTTTATTATCCTGGGGAATGATCGAGCCAACCGGTTCTGGGCAGCGCGCGTCCCGCCGTCCGAGGTCCTTCATCCCGATGACTGTATAGAACATAGACGAGACTTCATAGCCCATAAGTACCGCGATGGCAAGTTCAGAAGTCCTCACCCTCATTACGGCACTCAGGAGGAGATACTCAAGGTATATATTGTATATATAGTACAGCTGAGTGTAAGAAACCTCAGATTGAGTTTCGGGATGGTCCATGATGGTTTGTTTACCGCTACACCAAGCTGCCTAAAGACTGCAGTAGTTCTGTGATGTCACTAGACTTAGGGATCGGGGTCCACATCCTTCTATAGCTTGTCATGTCTTCCAGGCGCTCTGCACTGCTGTTTCCGGACCGAACTTACTAAAGACGGTGATGCAGTTCTTCTCCGATGCGGAATCGGTGGCGGATCCCCTCGATGGCTCCGCCCTCTCCCTGCAGTCGTCTGAGAACTGGAGAGCGAGCACCCACAGCATAAATGGTAATGACCTCAGCGGCCGACTCTCACTTCCTGTGAACCTTCTGTAAAATAGGACGGTGATGTCAGCACGAGCTAGTATCTCTATTTACAGTACCATGTGAAGTTTCAGGAGGCTTCCCCTTCTGCAAACGTGTAGGACCACACATTGGGGAATTGCATAGCTAGCACTTACCTAGTATGGTCACCATACTTACTGTCAGTAGCCAGGTAGCCAGGCTTGCACACCGATGTGTACTTACCATGCAGCTGCTATGGGACCCCTGGGGAAAGGGGGTCTGTCCCTGATCATCTGGTTCCTGACATAGGTTCATTGCACTTTCCTATGGCCGCCACTAGGGGTAGCCCAATGTAAGGACATTTTTACAGCTTTCAATGGTAATTGTATTCATTCCTTTGCACTGAGCTCCCCCTAGTGGTGACAAGGCATGTCAAACATAGCAATGTTTGGTACACCACCATAAAATGTCACCTTTTTCTTAAAAGTGGGGCTGTACTCAGCCCTTAGCTTAATAGCTGAAAGCTACCATAATCTATGCCAGCCGCTAGTAAAAGTAGCTTTCAGTTTCTTGATAACTTTGGTGCATTTCAGTGCAAAACAACTGTTCACTAAGACTGGCATACTATATGCCAGTCTTAATAAATCGGACTATGGTGTTCGGAATGAGTACCAAATTAATTGGAGGCCAGGGAAGGTGTAAAGTAAAAAAATAAATCATACTCACCTGTCCCTGCTCGCTACCGCTTTGGTCTCACTCTGGTGCCTGGACGCTGGAAGTCCTCAGCATGGTCTTAGTCCGGGTTCACACTGAGTATTTTGGTTCGTAATGTGGAATGTAGACGCTGCGGGAGGTTTTGTGGGCCGTCTACGCTCCCATTGTTTTCAATGGGAGCCGGTACCGTATACGCGGCGCTATTTTGCGCCCGTGATTTTGTGCCGGCCGCAAAATAGCGCCGCATATACGGTACTGGCTCCCATTAAAAACAATGGGAGCGTATACGGCCCGCAAAAGCTCCCGCGGCATCTACGTTCCACATTCCGAACCAAAATACTCCGTGTGAACCTGGCCTTAGAAAGAACGTTGCAAGACAAAAGGACAGCGGCGGTGGACAACACAATGCCAAGGACATGAATACTATATAATATATCCGGCAGACACCGCAGGGGGATGTGAGACGACTAGAACATGCAATGCTGAGAAATCTGTAGCATAGTGCCAGGCTCCTAGGAGTTCATGCCCATACAAGGGAAATCAAGGCTACATCTAAATATTCCTTTATACGATTCCTCCTGAAACAAGGGCTCATTGTCATAGTGTTACGTGCTGCCGACAGGGGGCTGTCCTAGGGCATGTGACCCCCTCCCCGAATTCTCCGTAATAGTGACTGCAATAAATCCTTTACATCTGATTCATAGAAAGTGACTCATATCCCTTATTATCCTGAGAGATGCGGAGACAATAGCCGGGGTGTCTTACATTCAGTGTTATAGAATAAAAGCTAAATCTACAAAACACTGCATGTATAATATGAATAATTCATAGAATAAAAACTCCTGTGGTTTAGGTTTACTCCCTCCGAAGATGCTGGCTGCTTTCATGGTGTCTATATATTCCAGGAATGATCTAGAAAGATTTCGAATTCTGCCTCAATTTTCTGCACAAGGATTGTAAAGATTGCAATTGTAGTCCTGCACGACTCAGTGTCGAGCGACGCAATTGCTAGGGGAGCTTGGTCGCGTGTAATATACAGTCGTGCAGGGTTGGATATTTGTGCAATTATCAGATTGCACCATAGAATAATTGACTTATTTTGTCGCACGACTTTTTTGACAAATGTTGTAACCCGGAGCCTTGTAATAGAGGGCCTGATGTCTCTTGCATAGTCAAAGAATTGCTGCAGTTATGGCGCCCCCTGGTGTCGTTTTGGTGCTCTGTGTTAGGACTTCCAATGCAGAATCCATAATGGGACCCCTGTATACCCCGTGCCATGAGATATCATGTGTTATAGGGCCCCTCCATGCCTGGAGCCCGCACGCCCTATAGCTACGCCCCTGGCGCTATCACTCCAGGTATATAATAACTGAATGATATAAAATCCCCTCGTCCTCTCCTACACCACACACTAATATTCGTAGAATTGACGTTATCTTATTTATTACCAATAGTATTTGCCGCATGATTGCATTTTATTTCGTGTTGTATTTCTATAGCGGAGGGAATGCTGCCGGACGACGACAATCAGGCGAGAGTCTATGACGAGATCATGCAGCCCGTGGTGCATTCTGGGTACTTGAACAAAGCCGCCGTGGTCAGCAAGACGTTCACGTTGAAGAAGATGAAAGACGGTAAAGGACACGGCGGGTTTTCTATAATTGGTTTAAGAGATGGAAAATAATGACAGGAGGAACAACTGACCGGTGTCTGATATAAAGGAGGACTTTCAGTATGGACACCCGGCGGTGTTGTTTCAGTGGCCCATCTTACTATTGTTCGAGTCCCTCGGCGGACCCGAATGACAGAGAGCCTGCCACTAGTGTGCCTCATTGTACCACTCAGTCACGTGGCAAAGCTGGGTCACCAGAGTGATCGGCTGATCGGTCACTTCCTGTGCGCCAAGACGGACCAGGAAGTAGAATTGAAGTGGAACGAGAGCGGCGGCGAATCGGTTTGGCATTTTGCCTATAACCTGTTATATCCACGGACCGCACCCCACTCACCCTGCTTATTTGCGAGTGCTGTGTTGTACGTGGTTCATCCGATTTTTTTTTTCCCCAATTTTTCCCTTTCCTATACTCGCTATATCTTTGGGTCTGTGAAAAAAACAGGACGACACACAGATAAAATTGACTATTGTTCATATACACTGACCCATAGCCTGGCATTGATGTGATATACCCGTAAATAATCCGCACTCCTATACATGAATAGAAATCCCTTAAACCCCCCTAAGGGAAGGAATCGCAACGGTGCCGACACAAAGCGTACAAGGGAAAAGATCGTAATGTATAGCGACCACTCAGAATAACGCCATCCGACACGCGTTTCATCCCGTGGAGCCAGAACGGTCTAAAAGCAAAATCGTCTTAGTTGCCCACAGCAACCAATCATAACGTGGCTTTCATTTTTAAGGCACAGAGTATGAAAAGAAATCGGTTGAATTGGACAACAAAGGCCGTTTTGCTTTCGGTCCATTTTAATAAATCCGCCCCAGTCTTTTTTGTGTCCTGGCACGTGGTGGTGTAAGGACACCGGACGCCTCCTGATACCGCCCTCATCTATCCGTAGATATATTTCGTCGTCAAACATCGTGGACACTGCCATCTCAGGCTTTACGGCCTACACTACTGAGGCCGGCACCCGGGCCCTGCGGCCTCCTAGCTGCTATCTCCTTGGAGTTCTGCACTTTACACTTCACCGCTCACGCTCATTATAAACCATAAAGATTTTAGTCATCGAGGTATTGACGATACGTATATTTTTTTCGCACTTAGAATTTCACAAGCAGTGGTGCGTCCTGGAGCGATCCCTCCTATTCTACGAAAACGACAAAAGCTCGGAACAAATCGGAAGGATTGATCCACCCGAAGTTGTCTGTCTGGGGGTTAATAAGGTGGACACGTTACAGAGCCCCGCACCCGTGGAAAGGTAACAACCCAGATGGTCACATGTAGAAGTGGAAAAGATGGGTGAACCAACCTTATCGGATTAGGAGGCTGCCTTAGGGAGGGTTCACACGGAGTAAAGTGCCGCGTGATGTGGCACGTCTACACCGCGTGAGCTTTTGCGGGCCGTATACGCGGCGCTATTTTGCGGCCGTGATTTTGCGACCGCAAAATAGCGCCGCGTATACGATCCACGCTCCCATTGAAATCAATGGGAGCGTATATGGCCCGCAAAAGCTCACGCGGCGTAGACATGTCACATCACGCGGCACGTTACTCCGTGTGAACCCTCCCTTAAAGGGAACCGTTCAGCCTATTATCCGAGCCCCGTACCTATATCAAACTGAGTTCTACCCTTGTGAATGGCTGCCTCCATTGCCGAAATATTGCTATATTTGTCAATGCACGAATTACCTGTTAGGAGCAATGAGGGCGTTGCTGTATAACTCTTTGGAGCAACAGCAACGCCCTCATCGCTCCAAAGAGCTCATTTGATTGACCAAAATGGTGATAGTTTGACGACAAAGGCAAGGGGAAAAATCACATTTAATTGAGGTGACCCTAACCTATCTATCTTCAGGGCTGGGTTGTTGTGACACTCCCTTTAAGAGGGTATTCTAAATACAGACCTTTAAGACACAGTCGGAAGTGCCAGCATTGTCAGTAGATATCATGTAGATACACTTAAAGGGGTTGACCCATAATCAACGCTCACCTCTCCACTGGGGGTCCAACCCCACCAATCATGAGACTGGAGAGAATCCCTTTAATTTGGCATTTCTTCCTCTAGTCTTAAAGGGGCGTTTAATTACATGTGTTAACCCCTGCAGAAGCTTAAAAATAACAAACTCTGTATAATCTAGATCAGGGGTCAGGAACCTTCGGCACTCCGTCTGCTGCAAAACTACAACTCCCAGCATGCTCCATTCACTTCCATGAGTGTTCCTTGAACAGCAGAGCAAGGATGCATGCTGGGAGTTGTAGTTGTACAACAGGTTGCTGACCCCTGCTCTAGAATATTTGACAGGTCACATTGATGGTTCAGGGTAACAACTCATTAAGAGGGGAGTTGATTTAGTTCTCTTTCCACCGGTTATTCCTGCCAATGGACCTGGGAATTCCGGGCAAGTCACGACCCCTCGATCATGTGATCCGAATCTGGGGTCACTCTGCCTCCAAAGCTACTCCACCACCTCCTCAGGTAATTGTAATATATTCGGATTGCATGAGCGGGGTTCACCACTTAGCCAGAATTCCCAGGTGCACCGGGACAGGTAAGTCAGACAGTCCCCGGAATACTCCTTTAACATTACAAGCTATGGTAGAGAGTAGGGATGTCCGGGGTAAGTGGATCTCACTCTCCAATATGTCTCATAGATTCTCCTTTTGTGTTTTAGATTCCGCTTCACTTTTGAGATTTTTCTCACATCGGAGAAAGTTCACCAGTTTGGGACCGACGCTGCGGAAACCCTCCAGACCTGGAGCACCGCTATAGGGAAGGTGAGCGAGCCATTTCACCATTACCGCTGCCGTTCATGGACGACTCTGAGCCCCTGACCGACCATGTTCTCCTGTCCATGCAGTGGTTCACCCCCATCAGCTGTCACTGCCTGTTGGGCTACGAGTTCCAGCGTGTGGGCAGGCTGCGTTATAAGGCCATGCTGAACCCCGACCAGTGGATGGAAGGATTTTTCCTATTGCAGAAATGGCATCTTTTCCTCTGCCCCGAGGAGCAAGGAGCAGCAGAAGACAGCATCAACCTGCGTCGCCTCCAGGAGCTCAGTAAGAGGCCGAGCCGTCAGACATAGACTGAAGCGCCATTAGATGTGGTTATTAGCGTCATGTAGATGAGACCGTAGGCTGTCCATACACATCAGACAACGATTGGCCGCTCCTATGAACCCACCATCCACATAAACAAGGAGACCACCCAATTGGGGGCAGTGTAGAAAAATGTATTGAGTCGGGGCAAAATAGGAATCGGTGGGGGCCACACGGTGGCTCAGAGGTTAGCACTGCAGCCTTGCAGCACTGGAGTTCTGGTGTTCAAATCCCACTAAGGGCATAAAACCATCTGCAAGGAGTTTGTATGTTCTCCCCGTGTCTGCATGGATTTCCATCCCATACTCCAAAATAAAGACATACTGATAGGTAAAAATGTACATTGTGAGCTCTATGTGGGGCTCACAAACTACATAAAAAAAAAAAATAGGAATCGGTCAATACAACCCAATGGTTGGTCATTGTATTATTATAACTGACCATTGGCCGAAATTGGCCTAAACAGCCAACTAAACTCTTATGTGTATGGCCACCTTTAGACGCCATATTGGAATACACGTTTGGCTTTGAGTAATGGCGAAGTGACGCCAATGTACAAAGATGTGATTAGGGTTGAGCCGATCTTGAGATTTCAGGATCGATTTTAAAATCCGATTTCCAGCCGATTGCAATCGTGAAATTTGCTCAATCGCCGATCGGATCCGATCTTTTCCTATCCCGATCGTTCAACCCTAGTCAATGCTTCTCTATGGAAAAAGTCACTCTTAGGGTTGAGCCGATCTTGAGATTTCAAAATCCGATTTCCGATCATTTTCCAGCCAATCGTGAAATTTGCTCGATCGCCGATCGGGATCCGATCTTTTCCAATCCCGATCGCTCAACCCTTGATTTGATGCTTTTCCTACTACTCTAGAAATAAAATGATGGCCGTATCTTTCCTTTTTTTCCCCCTATTACAGCCGTAGCGCCCGTGACGGAAAATTCCGAAAAAAAAGACGTCTTAATTCTTGTAGAAAAAGGAAGGTAAGTTCTGCTTTACAGTGTGAACACGACGCTATAGAGGAAATATCTGCCACCTAGTGGCCAAAGTTCAGAATTACAGATGGAGGTCACAGCTGTGATTGCGTACATCCAATACTTTATAATACCTTAAAGGGGTTTTCCTATATTTTTAATGGTCGACAAACTTATACATGGGAAACCTTTAGCCATATACAATCCCCATAAGCGGCTTCCATTCCCTTTGGAATAAGTTTCTCTCCCACATTGTGTTTTTTCTTCCTCTCCCAAGGACGTTGTACCTGCAAGGATTTACACGTGCGGACTTCTTAGCGTGGAGCAGCGATATCCAGGCGGCCGCGTGCAGCGGAGGAAACATGTTACGTGATCAGCAGCTCAGTAGGAATGACATCCCCATTATTGTAGACAGCTGCATTGCCTTCCTGACTCAGTATGGTGAGCCGTCTATGCGTTACGTTTATATGGCGTATAAGAATAACTTTATAGGTCTTTTTCATTGGACGTCTTCAGATGCCACAAATATAGACGTAGAGCCATGGAGCCCCCTATGGCAAGTTGTAAGGGGCCATAAATATCATATGGGTTGCCGGCCGGCAGCACGTGTTAGCAGTTTGGGTCTACCTATACTATACACAGGGGTCAGTTTCGTACACATAACTACAACTCTGTTCCCATTGATTCCAATGGCACCGCCGCCTGGCCAACTGCTTCGTTCTGCACACTGTATAGTAGGAGCATCAGATCCAGACGATCCTTCCAGGGTCAGTTGTCGGCCTCCACCGATCTGATATCTATGGCCTATCCTAAGGATAGATCATAACTAACATAATCCTGGCCAACCCCTTGAACCTCTTCCCAGGTCTCTGCCATGAGGGAATTTACCGTAAAAATGGCGCCAAGTCTCGGATAAAGCTCCTGATGGACGAGTTCCGCAAAGATGCCCGAAATGTTAAATTACGCATCAGTGATAACTTCATCGAAGATGTGACTGATGTGCTGAAGAGGTTCTTCAGGGAGTTGGACGATCCCATTTTTACAACAGAACTTCACTCGCAGTGGAAAGAGGCCGCAGGTAATGTACTGCGTGGTTGGTGGGATGTAAGAGCGTTGCGTCCGGTACCGTTATCCTAATACCGATGGTTGTGGCCAGGAGATCAATACAACAGTCAGCAACTATTCTCAATGTGATGTCTATAGCGGCCACTTAGTAAAGGTATGATGTATAGTCTTAGTCTATATAGGCCTCCCCTGCCTTCTGCTTGGCAGCTCTTACAAAGCAGGAAAAAGAAGATGTTTGAGGTTAGAAATACACTGGAGATTCTGCACACAGCACTCACTGATAGGCAGTAAAAGTCAGTAGAATTCCTCCGAGTTGCTCTGCCTCCTCCCTGGATAAGCTATACATGTAGTGTCGTATACATCTAATAGGAGGCAGAGGGACCGTGCCTATGGTAGCTGCCGTCTATATTTTCGGTGTTACCGTTACCGAGTATTCACTTTTTCTCTTATTTTTCAGAATTTTCCGAGAAGTCCAAAAGACTGGAGAAATACCAGGAGTTAATAAATATCCTTCCAAAAGTCAACCGGGCTACCCTGGCGGCTCTGATCGGCCACCTCTACCGGTAATGACCCTGACGAAGATCCTCCGCGCCCCATTCTGTACCTCTCCCCATATTCACTTATTTTTTTGGCTTTCCCAGGGTCCAGAAATGTGCCGGCCTGAACCAGATGTGCACCAAGAACCTGGCCCTGTTATTTGCCCCCAGTTTATTCCAGACCGAGGGAAAGGGAGAACACGAGGTGAAGATCATGGAGGATCTGATTGACAACTACGCCAGCGTCTTCTTCGTAAGCGGCCTTCTCCTTTAATGGACGTTTTATCTAGAACCTGAGACCGGGAGTATGGACGGAGGTAGACATCTTTTCTTTCTCTTCCAGATTGATGAAGAACAAGTGACGCAGATGGATTTAGAGAACAGCCTGATCACGACCTGGAAAGACGTCCAGGTAATGAGCGGCGGAGCAGGGGGCGGCCATAGCTGACGTCTCGTGTAAAGAAAAGCGCTCGTCTAATAACACAACAAGACGCAAAGTTCAGCTTCTGTCTTCTCTTCCCTCCACAGTTGTCACAAGCCGGAGATCTCATCATAGAGGTTTACTTGGAAAGGAAGGAGCAAGATTGTTGTGTCACCTTAAAGGTCAGTGAGATGTGTAGGCCTCTTAAAGGGGTGGTCCAGGACCTTGATATCGAGCTCCTCTTCCTCTTCTCAAGAAGTGACGTCACTTCCTTTGTCACATGGCCATGCCGCGGCCTAATCGCCTTCGGATGACTGCAGCATGGCTGTGTGGTCAACAGATGTGAGGTCACTTCCTTTGGTCACATGGCCATGCCGCGGCACATGCTCCTTCAGATGACTGCAGCATGGCGGTGTGGTCTACAGGTGTGAGGTCACTTCTTGAGAAGAAGAAGAGGAGCTCAATATCATAGTCCTGGACAAAACTGTCGGCGAGAGCTGACCACAAGATCACCACCGTGTCTCTGTGGGGCCAGAGGGCAGGGCGTACGTTTTCTATGGGTCACATTATTAAAGGGTCGTTCCCCGTTAGGTTTCTCCAATCATGACGGCGGAAGAGCTCACCAATCAGGTCCTGGATATGCGAAATATTCCGGCCAGCACCGACATCTGGTTGACCTTTGAAGTCTTTGAAAATGGCGAACTGGGTGAGTGTTGAAATGAAGGGTGCAGCCTCGACCACACCGGGGGCGGCCATCACACCCAGCCATGGAGTCTGAAGGGGTCACGTAAAAGAACAACAATGTTGTAATAGACACATATAGATGGGGGTCTATTACAGATTTTGCATTGGAGCCCACAAGGTACAAGTTATCTGGCCGTACATAAAAGACCCCTCCTTTGATTGACAGCCATCTTTGCCAATTCCCCCACACACTTCTCTCAATGCCAGTACAAAAGTATGATGTGTTAAGACATACCCGACCCTGCTGTCCCCTGACATGGAGGGGGCCCTGTTACACCTAAAGCGGCAGCGACATCCTAAATACAGACAACAGACATCCTCTCAGTATAGCGAGGCCTACTCTTATATAGGCAATGATAGCTTTGGGATTACATTGATGTATTTGCACTGATTTACCTCCTTCCTTTATATAGAGAGACCCTTACACCCCAAGGAGAGAGTCCTAGAGCAAGCCCTACAGTGGTGCAAGTTGGCTGAGCCCAGTTCGGCCTTTCTGCTGGTGAAGAAGATCTCCTTTGGGGAAGGAAGTTGTCTATTTACAGGTAAACAGAGCCTCGGCCTGCACACGCGTTCATATGGATGAGGCCTTAGCTCTGTATTAATCTCATTGCAAAAAAATAATATTGTGATTATTTCTTATCAGGTGCAAAAAGAGAGACCCCGAAATGTGGCCTCCTGAAGTGCAGAGAGGAATCGCCGAAGCTCCTGGGCAGCAAGTTCCAAGACAGATACTTTGTGATCAGGGATCGGAAGCTGCTGCTCCTTAAGGAGAAGAAGGTAAGGAGTCATCTACAGGTCACTGGCGCTTTATACAGTACTATTACCGCCTGCACATGGCGCTGCTCCGCCGCATCACTGTCATCTGTACTTTCTGATGCTTCAGATAGAAAGTGCAAGCTCAGCAAAATACTGCACAGTGGATGGACAGTCTAAGGCCACGTTCACATGGTCAGTATGTGGTTGGCCAAACCCAGGAATGGGTCCAATACACAGAGGCAAAGGCAATCTATCCATTACTGAAAATCCAGGGTTCAGAGAATAGAATAGCTCCCATGTATCTGCACATGTATCCACACATGTTTCCGCTCATGTATCCGCTCATGTATCCGCTCATGTATCTGCTCATGTATCTGCTCATGTATCTGCTCATGTATCCGCTCATGTATCCGCTCATGTATCCGCACATGTATCAGCGTGTGTTTCCGCTCATGTATCCGCACATGTATCTGCTCATGTATCTGCTCATGTATCTGCTCATGTATCCGCTCATATATCCGCTCATGTATCCGCTCATGTATCCGCTCATGTATCCGCACATGTATCCGCTCATGTATCCGCTCATGTATCTGCTCATGTATCTGCTCATGTATCTGCTCATGTATCCGCTCATGTATCCGCTCATGTATCTGCTCATGTATCTGCTCATGTATCTGCTCATGTATCTGCTCATGTATCCGCTCATGTATCCGCACATGTATCAGCGTGTGTTTCCGCACATGTATCTGCTCATGTATCTGCTCATGTATCTGCTCATGTATCTGCTCATGTATCCGCTCATGTATCCGCTCATGTATCCGCTCATGTATCCACTCATGTATCCGCTCATGTATCCGCTCATGTATCCGCTCATGTATCTGCACATGTATCCACTCATGTAGCTGCGCATGTATCCGCTCATGTATCCGCTCATGTCTCCGCTCATGTATCCGCACATGTATCTGCACATGTATCCGCTCATGTATCCGCTCATGTATCTGCACGTCTCCGCTCATGTATCTGCACATGTATCCGCTCATGTATCTGCACGTCTCCGCTCATGTATCTGCACATGTATCCACTCATGTATCTGCACATGTCTCCGCTCATGTATCCGCTCATGTATCTGCACATGTATCCGCTCATGTATCTTGCACGTCTCCGCTCATGTATCTGCACATGTATGTGCACATGTCTCCGCTCATGTATCTGCTCATGTATCCGCGCATGTATCCTCTCATGTATCTGCACATGTCTCCGCTTATGACTCCGCTCATGTATCCGCTCATGTCTCCGCTCATGACTCCACACATGTATCCGCGTATGCACCAAGATTATTCTGACATTTCCTTCCTTTATCTTACAGAGCGCCAAACCAGAGAGAGAATGGTCACTTGAAAACGCCAAAATTTATATGGGAATTCGGAAAAAGCTGAAACCTCCGACCCCGTAAGAGTTTCCTTTATTTAGAGTCTACGTTTATAGCGGACCGGTCAGTTGTCTTATGTTTAAGGAAGTCCACACCAAAATGGCTTCCAGACCCCATCTCTGCTTGTAGGGTAACTACAATCTTGCTCCAGGTTCTCTCCTGCGCTCCGTTCTTTGGGGACCTGCACAAACCCGCAGACCCCATAGACTATCATTGGGTCCACTGGGTTTCCAGCCAAAAAATGTGGTGAGAAAAGTTCTTCTCGCAGGACTTTTCTCTCCACATTTTTCAAGCGGATTCAGGGACGGAATCCCCCAATGGAAATCAAGCGCTAGTGAGAACCCCGCGTTTGGGCAGAACCCACTCGGAGATCAGGCAAATAGAAATGTCCGACCTCTATTGAAACGAATGAGATTCTCCTGCAAAAATTCTACCGTATTAACCTGCCCTAAGGCTCAGAATAAAGTTGAAAAACCTGAGGTTACTCTTACTAGTGACACGTACTAACTGCAATTCTTACATTTGTCCACTAGGTGGGGCTTTACGATCTACATGGATAAGCAGCAGTTGTGAGTATTATACGATGTATTGCAGTGACTAGTCCGAACCTCATGTGTCTGTATCTGATATTGGCGCTCAGTGCTATGGCTTGTGCAGCCGGTGGTGTCATTTTCGTGCCGCTCCAGGTCCTGCCTTTGCCCCCTATGGCCTGACACCGTGTGATCACATTGGGCAGGAAAGTTTTTTCTGCACCTTTTGAGTCTTGCATTGCGGCCATCGCTAGTGTGAAGGGTCCCTGTCATTCCGATTGGGCAGCCCAGGCTTTACCTGGGGGGTGTCGGATAAGTTTGAGTCACGTGAGCCCAGCGGGATACCTGCGTGAACAGAACGACTACTGTCTGCAACCACGGCGCTGCTTCTCTCTCGCTCTTAGAAGGTTGCTGAGCGTTGCAAAACTGCTGTAAATTGAGCAACTGCTGTGTCTGCTGTTAACTATTTCTGTGCTGAAAACTCCCTCAGTACGAGATGCACAAGTGAGTGTCACCTTTCGCTGAACTTCATCACGCAGGGACCCGGCCCCTGATCTTGGCTAGGCCGGGTAAGGGGGTCGCCCTGATATTCCTGGCCCCCTTACACATTGATTTAGGTTCTAGTTCTGGTGCCTAAGTTTCTGTATAATCTGTTGCTCGCTGAGGAAGGAACGTGCCCTGGTAAGGGTAACGGTGCACATCGCAGCTGCGGTGCGACTAACCACACGCAACTGAAATCCTGCCAAACCAATAGCCACAGGATGTTGTAGATTGTGCAACCATTGTGAGCAGGTGGACAGGGTTTGGTTAGACACAGCTTGAGCACTATAGGTGCCGGCACCCTGATTTTCTCATAGTGATGGCGGTATTTGATAGCACTGTAAGTCTTATCTGTTTCCATTTTGCAGGTGTTTATGTTGCGCAGCGCAAGCGGAGATGTGGGACTGGATCACAAGTATTCTCAAGGCTCAGGTAATAATCCTGCGGGTTCTCAGAAGTGAAAATAAAGGAAGCAACAGCTAATATAAAGGTTCCCACCCAGTGGTGTAACTAGGAACAGTGGGGCCCCGTGGCGAACTTTTGACATTATGCCCCATAGTGGCCCCTGCACACAGTATTATCCCCCATAGTGGCCCCCGCACACAGTATTATCCCCCATAGTGGCCCCTGCACACAGTATTATGTCCCATAGTGGCCCCTGCACACAGTATTATGCCCCATAGTGGCCCCCGCACACAGTATTATCCCCCATAGTGGTCCCTGCACACAGTATTATGTCCCATAGTGGTCCCTGCACACAGTATCATGTCCCATAGTGGCCCCTGCACACAGTATTATCCCCCATAATGGCCTCTGCACACAGTATTATGCCCCATAATGGCCTCTGCACACAGTATTATGCCCCATAGTGGCCCCTGCACACAGTATTATGCCCCATAGTGGCCCCTGCACACAGTATTATCCCCTATAGTGGCCCCTGTACACAGTATTATGTCCCATAGTGGCCCCTGCACACAGTATTATGCCCCATAGTGGCCCCTGCACACAGTATTATGTCCCATAGTGGCTCCTGCATACAGTATTATGTCCCATAGTGGCCCCTGCACACAGTATTATCCCCCATAGTGGTCCCTGCACGCAGTATTATGCCCCATAGTGGCCCCTGCACACAATATTATTCCCCATAGTGGCCCCTGCACACAGTATTATGTCCCATAGTGGCCCCTGCACATAGTATTATGTCCCATAGTGGCCCCTGCACACAGTATTATGTCCCATAGTGGCCCCTGCACACAGTATTATGTCCCATAGTGGCCCCTGCACACAGTATTATGTCCCATAGTGGCCCCTGCACACAGTATTATGTCCCATAGTGGCCTCTGCACACAGTATTATGTCCCATAGTGGCCCCTGCACACAGTATTATCCCCCATAGTGGCCCCTGCACACAGTATTATGTCCCATAGTGGCCCCTGCACACAGTATTATGTCCCATAGTGGCCCCTGCACACAGTATTATGTCCCATAGTGGCCTCTGCACACAGTATTATGTCCCATAGTGGCCCCTGCACACAGTATTATCCCCCATAGTGGCCCCTGCACACAGTATTATGTCCCATAGTGGCCCCTGCACACAGTATTATGTCCCATAGTGGCCTCTGCACACAGTATTATGTCCCATAGTGGCCCCTGCACACAGTATTATCCCCCATAGTGGCCCCTGCTCACAGTATTATGTCCCATAGTGGCCCCTGCTCACAGTATTATGTCCCATAGTGGCCCCTGCACACAGTATTATGCCCCATAGTGGCCCCTGCATACAGTATTATGTCCCATAGTGGCCCCTGCACACAGTATTATGTCCCATAGTGGCCCCTGCACACAGTATTATATCCCATAGTGGCCCCTGCACACAGTATTATACCCCATAGTGGCTCCTGCACACAGTATTATACCCCATAGTGGTCCCTGCACACAGTATTATCCCCCATAGTGGCCCCTGCACACAGTATTATGTCCCATAGTGGCCCCTGCACACAGTATTATATCCCATAGTGGCCCCTGCACACAGTATTATGTCCCATAGTGGCCCCTGCATACAGTATTATGCCCCATAGTGGCTCCTGCACACAGTATTATGCCCCATAGTGGCCCCTGCACACAGTATTATGCCCCATAGTGGCTCCTGCACACAGTATTATGCCCCATAGTGGCTCCTGCACACAGTATTATGCCCCATAGTGGCCCCTGCACACAGTATTATGTCCCATAGTGGCCCCTGCACACAGTATTATCCCCCATAGTGGCCCCTGCACACAATATAATGTCCCATAGTGGCCCCTGCACACAGTATTATGTCCCATAGTGGCCCCTGCACACAGTATTATACCCCATAGTGGCCCCTGCACACAGTATTATGTCCCATAGTGGCTCCTGCACACAGTATTATGCCCCATAGTGGCTCCTGCACACAGTATTATGCCCCATAGTGGCTCCTGCACACAGTATTATCCCCCATAGTGGCCCCTGCACACAATATAATGTCCCATAGTGGCCCCTGCACACAGTATTATGTCCCATAGTGGCCCCTGCACACAGTATTATGCCCCATAGTGGCCCCTGCACACAGTATTATGTCCCATAGTGTCCCCTGAACACAATATAATGTCCCATAGTGGCCCCTGCACACAGTATTATGTCCCATAGTGGCCCCTGCACACAGTATAATGCCCCATAGTGGCCCCTGCACACAGTATTATGCCTCATAGTGGCCCCTGCATACAATATTATACCCCATAGTGGCCCCTGCACACAGTATTATGTCCCATAGTGGCTCCTGCATACAGTATTATGTCCCATAGTGACCCCTGCACACAGTATTATGTCCCATAGTGGCCCCTGCACACAGTATTATCCGCCATAGTGGTCCCTGCACGCAGTATTATGCCCCATAGTGGCCCCTGCACACAGTATTATCCCCTATAGTGGCCCCTGCACACAGTATTATCCCCCATAGTGGCCCCTGCACACAGTATTATGTCCCATAGTGGCCTCTGCACACAGTATTATGTCCCGTAGTGGCCCCTGCACACAGTATTATCCCCCATAGTGGCCCCTGCACACAGTATTATGTCCCATAGTGGCCCCTGCACACAGTATTATGTCCCATAGTGGCCTCTGCACACAGTATTATGTCCCGTAGTGGCCCCTGCACACAGTATTATCCCCCATAGTGGCCCCTGCTCACAGTATTATGTCCCATAGTGGCCCCTGCACACAGTATTATGTCCCATAGTGGCCCCTGCATACAGTATTATGTCCCATAGTGGCCCCTGCACACAGTATTATGTCCCATAGTGGCCCCTGCACACAGTATTATGTCCCATAGTGGCCCCTGCACACAGTATTATGTCCCATAGTGGCCCCTGCACACAGTATTATGTCCCATAGTGGCCCCTGCACACAGTATTATGTCCCATAGTGGCCCCTGCACACAGTATTATGCCCCATAGTGGCCCCTGCACACAGTATTATCCCCCATAGTGGCCCCTGCTCACAGTATTATGTCCCATAGTGGCCCCTGCACACAGTATTATGTCCCATAGTGGCCCCTGCATACAGTATTATGTTCCATAGTGGCCCCTGCACACAGTATTATGTCCCATAGTGGCCCCTGCACACAGTATTATGTCCCATAGTGGCCCCTGCACACAGTATTATGTCCCATAGTGGCCCCTGCACACAGTATTATGTCCCATAGTGGCCCCTGCACACAGTATTATGTCCCATAGTGGCCCCTGCACACAGTATTATGTCCCATAGTGGCCCCTGCACACAGTATTATGTCCCATAGTGGCCCCTGCACACAGTATTATGCCCCATAGTGGCCCCTGCACACAGTATTATGTCCCATAGTGGCCCCTGCACACAGTATTATGTCCCATAGTGGCCCCTGCACACAGTATTATGTCCCATAGTGGCCCCTGCACACAGTATTATGTCCCATAGTGGCCCCTGCACACAGTATTATATCCCATAGTGGCCCCTGCACTAAGACATCCCCTTTGACTGTTGGCGAATCCCTCCGATCCTCTGACAACAATGTCCTTCTTCATTTTTTCAGCACGATGACCTGCGCCCCGTGATTTTAAGGCGACACTCTTCCTCCGATGTAACGAAACAAAAATTTGGCACCATGCCCCTAGTACCGATCCGTGGAGATGACGCCAACACCACCATGGTGTCTGCCAATCAGCAGCTGGTGAGTGTCGCTGTAATGACTGTGTGCGGCGGAGAAGACGCTCGGTCCCTTTAAGTTGTGTCTTCTGAGACATGTGTAGAACCGCCGAGTGTCTTCTCTTCCCCTTCTAAGCAGCAAGTCTGGAAGTGTAAGCACTTTGTGTGTTTACTCTGTTTTAGTCTAAATTTGGTATTTGTCCAAAAATCCTAAATCTCATGTCTGCACATCATAGTGGTCTATATACAGATGATACAGGGACTCCCGGGATCATAGTGGTCTATATACAGACGATGCAGGGACTCCCGGGATCATAGTGGTCTATATACAGATGATACAGGGACTCCCGGGATCATAGTGGTCTATATACAGACGAGGCAGGGACTCCCGGGATCATAGTGGTCTATATACAGACGAGGCAGGGACTCCCGGGATCATAGTGGTCTATATACAGACGAGGCAGGGACTCCCGGGATCATAGTGGTCTATATACAGACGAGGCAGGGACTCCCGGGATCATAGTGGTCTATATACAGACGAGGCAGGGACTCCCAGCATCATAGTGGTCTATATACAGACGAGGCAGGGACTCCCGGCATCATAGTGGTCTATATACAGACGAGGCAGGGACTCCCGGCATCATAGTGGTCTATATACAGACGAGCAGGGACTCCCGGCATCATAGTGGTCTATATACAGACAAGGCAGGGACTCCCGACATCATAGTGGTCTATATACAGACGAGGCAGGGACTCCCAGCATCATAGTGGTCTATATACAGACGAGGCAGGGACTCCCGGGATCATAGTGGTCTATATACAGACGAGGCAGGGACTCCCGGGATCATAGTGGTCTATATACAGACGAGGCAGGGACTCCCGGCATCATAGTGGTCTATATACAGACGAGCAGGGACTCCTGGCATCATAGTGGTCTATATACAGACGAGCAGGGACTCCTGGCATCATAGTGGTCTATATACAGACGAGGCAGGGACTCCCGGCATCATAGTGGTCTATATACAGACAATGCAGGGACTCCCGGCATCATAGTGGTCTATATACAGACGAGCAGGGACTCCTGGCATCATAGTGGTCTATATACAGACGATGCAGGGACTCCCGGGATCATAGTGGTCTATATACAGACGAGGCAGGGACTCCCGGCATCATAGTGGTCTATATACAGACGAGGCAGGGACTCCCGGGATCATAGTGGTCTATATACAGACGAGGCAGGGACTCCCGGCATCATAGTGGTCTATATACAGACGAGGCAGGGACTCCCGGCATCATAGTGGTCTATATACAGACGAGCAGGGACTCCCGGGATCATAGTGGTCTATATACAGACGAGGCAGGGACTCCCGGCATCATAGTGGTCTATATACAGACGAGGCAGGGACTCCCGGCATCATAGTGGTCTATATACAGACGAGGCAGGGACTCCCGGGATCATAGTGGTCTATATACAGACGAGGCAGGGACTCCCGGCATCATAGTGGTCTATATACAGACAAGGCAGGGACTCCCGGCATCATAGTGGTCTATATACAGACGATGCAGGGACTCCTGGGATCATAGTGGTCTATATACAGACGAGCAGGGACTCCCGGCATCATAGTGGTCTATATACAGACGAGCAGGGACTCCCGGGATCATAGTGGTCTATATACAGACGATGCAGGGACTCCTGGGATCATAGTGGTCTATATACAGACGAGCAGGGACTCCCGGCATCATAGTGGTCTATATACAGACAAGGCAGGGACTCCCGGCATCATAGTGGTCTATATACAGACGATGCAGGGACTCCTGGGATCATAGTGGTCTATATACAGACGAGCAGGGACTCCCGGCATCATAGTGGTCTATATACAGACGAGCAGGGACTCCCGGGATCATAGTGGTCTATATACAGACGAGGCAGGGACTCCCGGCATCATAGTGGTCTATATACAGACGAGCAGGGACTCCCGGGATCATAGTGGTCTATATACAGACGAGCAGGGACTCCCGGGATCATAGTGGTCTATATACAGACGAGGCAGGGACTCCCGGCATCATAGTGGTCTATATACAGACGAGCAGGGACTCCTGGCATCATAGTGGTCTATATACAGACGAGCAGGGACTCCTGGCATCATAGTGGTCTATATACAGACGAGGCAGGGACTCCCGGCATCATAGTGGTCTATATACAGACGAGGCAGGGACTCCTGGCATCATAGTGGTCTATATACAGACGAGCAGGGACTCCTGGCATCATAGTGGTCTATATACAGACGATGCAGGGACTCCCGGGATCATAGTGGTCTATATACAGACGAGGCAGGGACTCCCGGCATCATAGTGGTCTATATACAGACGAGGCAGGGACTCCCGGGATCATAGTGGTCTATATACAGACGAGCAGGGACTCCCGGCATCATAGTGGTCTATATACAGACGAGGCAGGGACTCCCGGGATCATAGTGGTCTATATACAGACGAGGCAGGGACTCCCGGCATCATAGTGGTCTATATACAGACGAGGCAGGGACTCCCGGCATCATAGTGGTCTATATACAGACGAGCAGGGACTCCCGGCATCATAGTGGTCTATATACAGACGAGGCAGGGACTCCCGGCATCATAGTGGTCTATATACAGACGAGCAGGGACTCTCAGCATCATAGTGGTCTATATACAGACGAGCAGGGACTCCCGGGATCATAGTGGTCTATATACAGACGAGCAGGGACTCCCGGGATCATAGTGGTCTATATACAGACGAGCAGGGACTCCCGGGATCATAGTGGTCTATATACAGACGAGGCAGGGACTCCCGGGATCATAGTGGTCTATATACAGACGAGGCAGGGACTCCCGGGATCATAGTGGTCTATATACAGACGAGGCAGGGACTCCCGGCATCATAGTGGTCTATATACAGACGAGCAGGGACTCCCGGGATCATAGTGGTCTATATACAGACGAGCAGGGACTCCCGGGATCATAGTGGTCTATATACAGACGAGGCAGGGACTCCCGGCATCATAGTGGTCTATATACAGACGAGCAGGGACTCCCGGCATCATAGTGGTCTATATACAGACAAGGCAGGGACTCCCGACATCATAGTGGTCTATATACAGACGAGGCAGGGACTCCCAGCATCATAGTGGTCTATATACAGACGAGGCAGGGACTCCCGGGATCATAGTGGTCTATATACAGACGAGGCAGGGACTCCCGGGATCATAGTGGTCTATATACAGACGAGGCAGGGACTCCCGGCATCATAGTGGTCTATATACAGACGAGCAGGGACTCCTGGCATCATAGTGGTCTATATACAGACGAGCAGGGACTCCTGGCATCATAGTGGTCTATATACAGACGAGGCAGGGACTCCCGGCATCATAGTGGTCTATATACAGACAATGCAGGGACTCCCGGCATCATAGTGGTCTATATACAGACGAGCAGGGACTCCTGGCATCATAGTGGTCTATATACAGACGATGCAGGGACTCCCGGGATCATAGTGGTCTATATACAGACGAGGCAGGGACTCCCGGCATCATAGTGGTCTATATACAGACGAGGCAGGGACTCCCGGGATCATAGTGGTCTATATACAGACGAGGCAGGGACTCCCGGCATCATAGTGGTCTATATACAGACGAGGCAGGGACTCCCGGCATCATAGTGGTCTATATACAGACGAGCAGGGACTCCCGGGATCATAGTGGTCTATATACAGACGAGGCAGGGACTCCCGGCATCATAGTGGTCTATATACAGACGAGGCAGGGACTCCCGGCATCATAGTGGTCTATATACAGACGAGGCAGGGACTCCCGGGATCATAGTGGTCTATATACAGACGAGGCAGGGACTCCCGGCATCATAGTGGTCTATATACAGACAAGGCAGGGACTCCCGGCATCATAGTGGTCTATATACAGACGATGCAGGGACTCCTGGGATCATAGTGGTCTATATACAGACGAGCAGGGACTCCCGGCATCATAGTGGTCTATATACAGACGAGCAGGGACTCCCGGGATCATAGTGGTCTATATACAGACGATGCAGGGACTCCTGGGATCATAGTGGTCTATATACAGACGAGCAGGGACTCCCGGCATCATAGTGGTCTATATACAGACAAGGCAGGGACTCCCGGCATCATAGTGGTCTATATACAGACGATGCAGGGACTCCTGGGATCATAGTGGTCTATATACAGACGAGCAGGGACTCCCGGCATCATAGTGGTCTATATACAGACGAGCAGGGACTCCCGGGATCATAGTGGTCTATATACAGACGAGGCAGGGACTCCCGGCATCATAGTGGTCTATATACAGACGAGCAGGGACTCCCGGGATCATAGTGGTCTATATACAGACGAGCAGGGACTCCCGGGATCATAGTGGTCTATATACAGACGAGGCAGGGACTCCCGGCATCATAGTGGTCTATATACAGACGAGCAGGGACTCCTGGCATCATAGTGGTCTATATACAGACGAGCAGGGACTCCTGGCATCATAGTGGTCTATATACAGACGAGGCAGGGACTCCCGGCATCATAGTGGTCTATATACAGACGAGGCAGGGACTCCTGGCATCATAGTGGTCTATATACAGACGAGCAGGGACTCCTGGCATCATAGTGGTCTATATACAGACGATGCAGGGACTCCCGGGATCATAGTGGTCTATATACAGACGAGGCAGGGACTCCCGGCATCATAGTGGTCTATATACAGACGAGGCAGGGACTCCCGGGATCATAGTGGTCTATATACAGACGAGCAGGGACTCCCGGCATCATAGTGGTCTATATACAGACGAGGCAGGGACTCCCGGGATCATAGTGGTCTATATACAGACGAGGCAGGGACTCCCGGCATCATAGTGGTCTATATACAGACGAGGCAGGGACTCCCGGCATCATAGTGGTCTATATACAGACGAGCAGGGACTCCCGGGATCATAGTGGTCTATATACAGACGAGGCAGGGACTCCCGGCATCATAGTGGTCTATATACAGACGAGCAGGGACTCTCAGCATCATAGTGGTCTATATACAGACGAGCAGGGACTCCCGGGATCATAGTGGTCTATATACAGACGAGCAGGGACTCCCGGGATCATAGTGGTCTATATACAGACGAGCAGGGACTCCCGGGATCATAGTGGTCTATATACAGACGAGGCAGGGACTCCCGGGATCATAGTGGTCTATATACAGACGAGGCAGGGACTCCCGGGATCATAGTGGTCTATATACAGACGAGGCAGGGACTCCCGGCATCATAGTGGTCTATATACAGACGAGCAGGGACTCCCGGGATCATAGTGGTCTACATACAGACGAGCAGGGACTCCCGGGATCATAGTGGTCTATATACAGACGAGGCAGGGACTCCCGGGATCATAGTGGTCTATATACAGACGAGTCAGGGACTCCCGGCATCATAGTGGTCTATATACAGACGAGGCAGGGACTCCCGGCATCATAGTGGTCTATATACAGACGAGCAGGGACTCCTGGCATCATAGTGGTCTATATACAGACGATGCAGGGACTCCCGGGATCATAGTGGTCTATATACAGACGAGGCAGGGACTCCCGGCATCATAGTGGTCTATATACAGACGAGGCAGGGACTCCCGGGATCATAGTGGTCTATATACAGACGAGGCAGGGACTCCCGGCATCATAGTGGTCTATATACAGACGAGGCAGGGACTCCCGGGATCATAGTGGTCTATATACAGACGAGGCAGGGACTCCCGGCATCATAGTGGTCTATATACAGACGATGCAGGGACTCCTGGGATCATAGTGGTCTATATACAGACGAGCAGGGACTCCCGGCATCATAGTGGTCTATATACAGACGAGGCAGGGACTCCCGGCATCATAGTGGTCTATATACAGACGAGGCAGGGACTCCCGGCATCATAGTGGTCTATATACAGACGAGGCAGGGACTCCCGGGATCATAGTGGTCTATATACAGACGAGCAGGGACTCCCGGGATCATAGTGGTCTATATACAGATGATACAGGGACTCTCAGCATCATAGTGGTCTATATACAGACGAGGCAGGGACTCCCGGCATCATAGTGGTCTATATACAGACGAGGCAGGGACTCCCGGGATCATAGTGGTCTATATACAGACGAGCAGGGACTCCCGGGATCATAGTGGTCTATATACAGATGATACAGGGACTCTCAGCATCATAGTGGTCTATATACAGACGAGGCAGGGACTCCCGGCATCATAGTGGTCTATATACAGACGAGGCAGGGACTCCCGGGATCATAGTGGTCTATATACAGACGATGCAGGGACTCCCGGCATCATAGTGGTCTATATACAGACGAGGCAGGGACTCCCGGGATCATAGTGGTCTATATACAGACGAGGCAGGGACTCCCGGCATCATAGTGGTCTATATACAGACGATGCAGGGACTCCCGGCATCATAGTGGTCTATATACAGACGATGCAGGGGCTCCCAGCATCATAGTGGTCTATATACAGACGATGCAGGGACTCCCGGGATCATAGTGGTCTATATACAGACAAGGCAGGGACTCCTGGGATCATAGTGGTCTATATACAGACGAGGCAGGGACTCCCGGCATCATAGTGGTCTATATACAGACGAGGCAGGGACTCCCGGCATCATAGTGGTCTATATACAGACGAGGCAGGGACTCCCGGCATCATAGTGGTCTATATACAGACGAGGCAGGGACTCCCGACATCATAGTGGTCTATATACAGACGAGGCAGGGACTCCCGGCATCATAGTGGTCTATATACAGACGATGCAGGGACTCCCGGCATCATAGTGGTCTATATACAGACGAGGCAGGGACTCCCGGCATCATAGTGGTCTATATACAGACGAGGCAGGGACTCCCGGCATCATAGTGGTCTATATACAGACGAGGCAGGGACTCCCGACATCATAGTGGTCTATATACAGACGAGGCAGGGACTCCCGGCATCATAGTGGTCTATATACAGACGATGCAGGGACTCCCGGCATCATAGTGGTCTATATACAGACGAGGCAGGGACTCCCGGGATCATAGTGGTCTATATACAGACGAGGCAGGGACTCCCGACATCATAGTGGTCTATATACAGACGAGGCAGGGACTCCCGGCATCATAGTGGTCTATATACAGACGATGCAGGGACTCCCGGCATCATAGTGGTCTATATACAGACGAGGCAGGGACTCCCGACATCATAGTGGTCTATATACAGACGAGGCAGGGACTCCCGGGATCATAGTGGTCTATATACAGACGAGGCAGGGACTCCCGGGATCATAGTGGTCTATATACAGACGAGGCAGTGGCTCCCGGGATCATAGTGGTCTATATACAGACGAGGCAGGGACTCCCGGCATCATAGTGGTCTATATACAGACGAGGCAGGGACTCCCGGCATCATAGTGGTCTATATACAGACGAGGCAGGGACTCCCAGCATCATAGTGGTCTATATACAGACAAGGCAGGGGCTCCTGGGATCATAGTGGTCTATATACAGACGAGCAGGGACTCCCGGCATCATAGTGGTCTATATACAGACGATGCAGGGACTCCCGGCATCATAGTGGTCTATATACAGACGAGGCAGGGACTCCTGGCATCATAGTGGTCTATATACAGACGAGGCAGGGACTCCCGGCATCATAGTGGTCTATATACAGACGAGGCAGGGACTCCCGACATCATAGTGGTCTATATACAGACGAGGCAGGGACTCCCGGCATCATAGTGGTCTATATACAGACGAGGCAGGGACTCCCGGCATCATAGTGGTCTATATACAGACGAGGCAGGGACTCCCGGCATCATAGTGGTCTATATACAGACGAGGCAGGGACTCCCGGGATCATAGTGGTCTATATACAGACGAGGCAGGGACTCCCGGCATCATAGTGGTCTATATACAGACGAGCAGGGACTCCCGGAATCATAGTGGTCTATATACAGACGAGGCAGGGACTCCTGGCATCATAGTGGTCTATATACAGACGAGGCAGGGACTCCCGGCATCATAGTGGTCTATATACAGACGAGGCAGGGACTGTGCGTGGGCGGGGTTATCAGGACTCTCACTTTCAATCACAGTGAGTGGGCGGGGTTATCAGGACTCTCACTGTCAATCACTGTGCGTGGGCGGGGTTATCAGGACTCTCACTGTCAATCACTGCGTGGGCGTGGTTATCAGGACTCTCACAGTGTGTGGGCGTGGTTCTCAGGACTCTCACTGTCAATCACAGTGTGTGGGCGGGGTTATCAGGACTCTCACAGTCAATCACAGTGTGTGGGCGTGGTTCTCAGGACTCTCACTGTCAATCACAGTGTGTGGGCGGGGTTATCAGGACTCTCACTGTCAATCACAGTGTGTGGGCGTGGTTCTCAGGACTCTCACTGTCAATCACAGTGTGTGGGCGGGGTTATCAGGACTCTCACTGTCAATCACAGTGTGTGGGCGTGGTTCTCAGGACTCTCACCATCTCTCTAGGAGTCCTGTGGGGATTTACTCAGAAATCCTCCCCCGCACCGTATAAACCTATATATGCCCGAGCTCAGCGTCTCTTCCCCTATCCTATGTGATGTTCAGATAGGTCAGGTTAAGCTTCACGTAAACTTCCTTTGCAGCAATGCCCTTCCTGCCAGCCTGCTAAAAATATCTTTGAAGTTCCCGTTTCTCTTTCATACTTTATTTCTGTTCCTCAGCGTCGTCTCCACACACGGAGGACACTGTCCATGTTCTTTGTAAGTATGTTCATGCCGACGTACCCACCTGCATGTGCTCCTAACAGGCTTCGGACCTTGCATGTCAGGTTACTGAAAACGTAGCATGAAAGCTGAACATGTCGTCACCCCCCTACTATTGTGCCTGTGTTATAACCTCTGCTTCGGCCAAAGAGTCACCCGCACCCCGAAATCTTAGGATATTATTACGGCCGGGTATACAACCGGCTTCGGAGAGGGTGTATGGGATTAGAAATAAAGAGTGGACTGGTCCAAACAGGAGGCATGGTGAGACCTGGCGGAAGGACAGTGCACCTCTTCATGACGCACACCCTCCGCCGGCTCCAGGCTGACCCATTGAGCCCAAACCATTGGGGACAGCCTTCCATAGACCTGGCCTAAAGGGGGGAGGTCTATGGAAGGAGGAAGCTATGATACGCTCAATAAACCTCACAACGTTGTCCATTAGACATGGCCACAATGGGGTTGTCCACCTCCTGGTATAGATTTCCATTCACTAACAGCAAGCAGAGATCTCACGAACCAATATAAGAGAGTTGCTTCCTTTATACCCAATGAAATGACCTTCTTGGAGCCCTTGTAAGTTGTTCTTCCTTTAACACATGTAACACAACCCCAGACGTTTGTCCCCGGTCTTTCTTGCACACATGACTTGAGGTTTTGCAGATGTTGCGTTTGATTACTAACCTGATGGCACAGCACTTTGCATGTCTTCTACTCGTGCTTGTCCACCATTGTTTGCATGAATAACGACCTGGTTTATTAATACAGGCGATGCATTAGGTAAAAAAATTCTAAATATTTTTGGTTTTCGTAGCCAATGAAGATGCATCAAGACTCCCTGGAGGATCTGCAGGAGAAACAAGACGAGGAGCACGAGCCCTTGTACGAGGAAGTCGGCAATTTCCAAAGTATTCAGCCAATGGACGCAGACTGCGTATTCGCAACAGATCGACTCCATTTACCCCCTCCCTTGGATCGATCCAAAAAGCCAGTCCTCAACCAGGAACCCTTAAAACCAAGCCCAACCAAACCCCTCTCCCCGGACGAACACGACAGCTACTCCAAGACTCAGTCTCTAGACAGAAACCTGTGCTCGGATCATCTTAAGATGGTCCCAAGCGATGGCGTCAGATCCCCCGCGCCTGACAGAGGCCCCAGGGCTTCCATTATGAAAACCGCCTCCCTCGAAAGACAAGTGGAGCCTAACAGAACTCAATCGGGTCCTCCAAGAAGCCAGATGGTCAAGAGCGCGCTAGACTTAAGCACCTTGCCCTTGTTCTTCGAACCGACGGCCCCTTCGGACCCGACGAAGATTCCTACCTGGAAGAAGATGTCTCCCATGACCTCTAATATGCAAGACAAACTTCTCCAGGAACTTAACAGCATGCTGAATAAGAAAAGCGACTCGGGGTCTGGGCCTGGACAGCAAGTCACGTGACCGAGAGGAGTCCATGTAGACATGACCGCCATATAGACCATCCAAGGATGGAAATGGTGTCCGCCACCTGAGCTTGTAGGGTTGCCACAAACTGAGTTTAGCTTATGACTCGTCTTCTCCGTAGTCTAGGTATATTCTTTGTATACGCTCATGGTCATGTATGTCTGATAGCGCCATGATTCTGCACAAGTCCTTGTATAGAGTCCTGGATGGGGGAACTATTTAAGTCCTGAACTATTAAGTTATATATTTTATAAGGAGGAAGCTGCCGGCTGTAGCGTCCCGCCATCGGATGTGTCCCGGCCTTTGTAAGATACCCTGGGGGGCAGCCAGTCTGTAAGTACATGTCCGACCTCCGTGTCCTGTAAATTAAATCCTAGTAAAAATGACACCCGTGTTATTGATTGCACCCTCGAGAAACAACTTCACATATAGCAAAGTTTAACTTGACACTTTGCAAACATGGCAGAAGGTTCCCATATACCCAGACTGATTTGCTGTTACGCACCTGGTGCTAGAGATATCAATGGCTTTAGTTTCGGCCCAATAGCCATCCACTGTCAAAATGGCGGGTCTTATAGCCTGGGCCGTGAGGAACACCTTCCCCCCGAACAGTACAAGGCTATGGAAGAGTATGGTGAGCCTTGCCCTTCTGACAGTGGAAGGATATCAGGGCCGACACTAACCTCAGCGATATCCCCGGCACCGGGGTCCATACTAGCAAAGCTGGCATCTTTAGAGCAATGTCAACAATGCCCAATGATGAATTAGCAATATATCATCATCAATATCATTGGAGGTCTGGCACTTGGCACCCCTGCAGATCAGCCGTCTATATATTTAGAACTATACGTATAGGGCAGGTCCTGTTATGTTGCCACCACTTTCCTGGGTTACAAGGCCCGGCTCAGGACTGGAGTTTCTTCTCCGCTCCCCCTCTTTGCAGATTACACAATGAGCTTTACTTCGCATGAATAACAATGAAAATTTTGGGATCTGGCCTTCATCCTCTGACAAGAAGGAAAGCAGATCCAGAGAGACAAATGAAGTATTAAGCCAAATAAAACACAAACCGCCAGACCTCCCTGGTGTTGAAAAATGTAAAAGATCCAACGCCAAGTTCTATCTGCTGCTTTCTACTTCTTGGTACGACTCGTAAATGTTCCGTCACCACCTCTACCTACTTTGCATCCATCAATAGGTGGCGCTCCGCTGATTCTGGCACAGTTGGAATTTTTTCTCTAGCCCCCACCATGCCTGAGCAATCGATGCTGTTATTTTCAGTGCTCAATTTACTAAATAGTCTCTATATTGTCAAATGGGCGGGTCTAGGCAGGAGCAGCGAGACATATCATGTCACTAACACATCATCAGGCCCGCGGTAAGAGTATTTGTTGGGCCAACCTGTATATGTCTGAACTGAAACTGCTATTATCCTCTTCAGACCACCTAGTATAATGATCGAAGGTCCAGGAGAGGTGAGCGAACCAGCGCTACTTACCTCTCCTGGGCTCAGGTGTGACTCCCTGCTGTCTTCAGGCCTCTTTAGTAACGTCACAATGCATAGTGACATCAAAGTAAACCACATCTATGACATCATTGACGTGGGCCAAAAGAGAGCATGGAGTCGTGCCGGAAGCCCAGGAGAGGTGAGTACCACTAAGTCAAAAGTTTGCAATGGGGCTCAGTCTTTGCTAGTTATGCCCCTGCACCCATCTGACTGTAGAGAGTCTAATTAGCCTATTGGGTGCTCAAAGTAACAGCACTGATTGCTCAGGAATGGTGGGGGCTAGAGAAAAAAATCCAACTGGGCTGGAATCAGTGGAGAGGAGCCTATTGAAAGATGCAAAGAGATGAAATTGGTGAAGGGTCTTCTTTAAATGTTATTTCAATATTAAAATATGGGGTTACCCAAGGTCGCACATGTCCAGCATGTACCCCAGTGACACACAATGCTATGAACTTATACAGGGCAATGATCTGTGGTTGGGAAATTTATCCATTATAAAGTCTGAGAGAGTCCCACATGAATAATACCCATGGTAAGTACCTACGTTATTACTACAGCTTCCTCTTAAATTTGATACTCGCTGGAATTCCTGTTCCAGTTACATATTGTCATATCTTCCAGTGCAGTAGCTCAACACTGTGAGGCCATTATAGATGCTTTAATGCCCTTAAAGAGGACATTACACCTCTACAAACCCCTTGCATTCTGTAATAGGCACTGCTCCTCTGATTCTGGCACAGTTGGAAATTTTTCTCTAGCCCCCACCATTCCTGAGCAATCAGTCCTGTTAGTTTTGGTCCCTGATATGCTAATTAAATTCTCTACTGTCAAGTGGGCGGTCTCAGACAAAGAGGTGAGATTCAGAGTTCTGTAACAATGTTTAGTGGCAGACAGAATCCTGTTCTCTTGTCTCTTCTGGGTTGATACCCCCAATTGACAGTTGAGAGCCTAATTAGCATCAAAACCTCCTGCACTGATTGCTCAGGGGCGAGTGAATTTCCAATTCCAGAATCAGCAGAGAGGAGTCTATTAAAGGATACCAAGAACTGGAGTTGGTGGAGGTGGTAAAAGATCCTCTATAAAGAACAAGCCTATTTTGGAAGTAATGGCTTCAGCTCTATAGATATGTAATGACCCCGGCATAATGGAGTCACCTGGCATTACGTCACATGAACCCTGAGACCCGATCACAAACCGCAAGAGGACTGGGACTATTACCGGAGCCCAGGGGAGGTGAGTAAGACTGTTTGTTAGGTTTGACTGCAGAGACCCCAAAGTATAATAATAGAAATTCGGGTTTGGTAGAACCCAAAACTGTTACAAAATTTGTAATGCGAACCACTTGTCACCCCTACGTATGTGGAATATTTTTTATTTTATTACCATTGGGGGCACATTACTCTATCACAAAATGTTTTGGCATGAATGAAGGGGATGTGGTTTTTGAATAGCCTGAGCATCATGGTACCCTTAATCCACCCCAGTGGTAAGTAATGAATGCATTTTACTACTTGTTTCTTGAACTTCACCGAGCACAGGGGGGCATTATTTTACATATGAGCACTAAAAGAGCCATTCTACTGAGTGTGAGGGCACTGTGGGGGTTATTATTTTACATATGGGCACCGAAAGGGCCATTCTACTGAGTGTGAGGGCCATTCTACTGAATGTGAGGGCCATTCTACTGAATGTAAGGGCCATTCTACTGAACGTGAGGGCCATTCTACTGAATGTTAGGGTCATTTTACTGAGTGTGAGGGCCATTCTACTGAATGTGAGGACCAATTCTACTGAATGTGAGGGCCATTCTACTGAATGCGAGGGTCATTGACCCTCGCATTCTACTGAGTGCGAGGGTCATTCTACTGAGTGCGAGGGTCATTCTACTGAGTGCGAGGGTCATTCTACTGAGTGCGAGGGTCATTCTACTGAGTGCGAGGGTCATTCTACTGAGTGCGAGGGCCATTCTACTGAGTGTGAAGGTCATTCTACTGAATGTGAGGGCCATTCTACTGAGTGTGGGGGCCATTCTATTGAATGTGAGGGCCATTCTATTGAGTGTGAGGGCCATTCTATTGAGTGTGAGGGCCATTCTATTGAGTGTGAGGGCCATTCTATTGAGTGTGAGGGCCATTCTATTGAGTGGAGGCCATTCTACTGAGTGTGAGGGGCATTCTACTGAGTATGAAGGATATTCTACTGAGTGTGGGGGCCCTTCTGAGTGTGAGGGCCATTCTACTGAGTGTGAGGGACATTCTACTGAGTGTGAGGGAAATTCTACTGAGTGTGAGGGCCATTCTACTGAATGTGAGGGCACTGTGGGAATTATTACATGTGGAGCACAGAAAGGGCCATTCTACTCATTGGAATGTTTAGCCCTTAACCTGCAATGTGATATAACTAGAAGATATGTTTGTATATCGTCTTCCTCTTCAGACAAGTCACAAGGTCAGAGACCACAGTCTGTTAGAAGTTTCGATGATGACGTGTTTGTTGAGGTTTCTGGTTTTAGTTTCCAGTCACAAAAGACTTTGTCATCCCATTTACTATGATGGAAAATTCAATTTTTTATGGTATCACATGGTTTGTAAAAATGTGAGCTGTAACAATAACCCAATGTGGTTGGATATAGAGATCCGGTTACAGTCATTTGTATAAAACCTAGAACATGGCCGCCATTTACAGCTTCAATACACTCATCCAACTCTATTAGGGTAAGTTCAGACAGGGTTTTTTGGTCCAGAACCTGAGGCAGAGGCCACCCCAGGTTCTGGACCGAAAATTGGGTAGCCGCGACTGAAAGCCGGTGCACTGCATCGGCATCCAGCCGCGAACTCCGCTCCAGATTAGGCCCAATGAATGGGCCTAGTCCAGAGAAGGGGAGTGTCTTCAGGCCGAATCGCGAGGCGACTCGGCCTGAAGAATGAGCACCTCGCTTCTTTTTTTGCCCTGGGTATAATACACAGGAAATGACTAAGAACTTTAATGTCACAGAAGAAATGGGGGGGAAAAAAAGCTTACTGCATAAAATACACTGTGCGTGTATAAGAAGGGGAAGTAACGTCTAGACGTTGCATCAGAAGAGTCAGCTGGCAAGTGCAGCTGGTGTCATACTGCAACGGAAACCGCGCACGTGGCCACTCATGGTCTGCTGGGAGTCGTAGTCTTCAGCCTGCTGCAACATGTCTAGTACGTTGTGAATTGTATTCGAGTGATCCATTCATTTAAAGTTGGAGGAATCTGCAACATTTTTAGATTTTTGACTTTCAAACCCCAATTTTTTTTTACTTTCCCATTCATAGAGCTTCATGTTTGCAGAACAAATTGCCCTTCGTAATGGTCCCATTTAATATTCCTTACAATGGACTGGGAAGCTGGAGAAAAAACCTCAGAATGGGGTAGAATTGGAGAAAAATTACGTTTGTGCAATATTCTTACAAGCTTGGTTTTTATGGCCGTCACTGTGGAGCCGAAATGACGTCACCTGTATTGTATGGGTCGGTACGATTCTGGGGATACCCATTTAGGCTGGGTTCAAACAGGGGTTTTGTGGTCCGAAACCTGGTCCGGGAGGAGGGAGTGTCTTCAGGCTGAAATGGCCTGAAGAAGGAGCACGTCACTACTTTTTTCCGGGTGCCAGAAGAAACGGCTACCGGAAAAAAGACCTTACTGGCTCCTGTGGATTTCAATGGGAACCATCTTTTTGGTCAGGGTTTTGAGGCAGATACGGACCCCGTGTGAACTTAACCTTAAATAGTTTTATTTATGTCACTGGTCCCTTTCCGGTACTAACCGGCCTCAGTGGTCACATTGGGCACATGGCTTACAGGGACCAAGGCACGGTACCTGAAACGAAGAGGCTTAGACGGGAGACACTAGAGTGCTGGAATAGGTATGTTTGGGGGGTTTCTTTTATAATGTCCCAGGTTTCTAATTCCAGAGGAACACGTCTTCAATTTTCGCCTCAGGCAGCAGAAGAGCCAGAATCAGCACTAAGCCCGGCCTACCTCTGATACTTGCTGGGCCAGTTGGTCATTGCCTACATGCTAATGGAATGAAATATCCCAGGTTTCTAATTCCCGGGGGGAGCCAATTCAATTTTCGCCTCAGGCAGCAGAAGATCTAGAATCAGCACTGAGCCCGGGCCCACCTCTGATACTTGCTGGGCCAGTTGGTCATTGCCTACATGCTATTGGAATGAAATATCCCAGGTTTCTAATTCCCGGGGGGAGCCAATTCAATTTTCGCCTCAGGCAGCAGAAGAGCCAGAATCAACACTAACCCTCGGCCCAACTCAGAATCCTCTGGTACTCGCTGGGCCAGGTGGTCCTTGCCTAAATGCTACTGAAATGAAACGTTTTAGGTAGATTTTGGTTTTAATAAAAAACAAAGATGAACAAAAAATCAGGGATCTGACCATGTTGGAAAATACCAAGTTGCTTCAGAGGAACCTGCTGAGGAAGTGACCCATTAATCTATATCTGTCTAAATGGCAACTAGTCATAGTGCAACTAGCACCCGATATATATGTATATAATGTATATATATGTATTGCAGGACAATAATGCAGATACACATCCGTTATGTGATTGATACAGATATACATAAAGTGCATCGAGAGTTAGTAATATACAGTATTGTGCAGGGCAGAGACTGTCGGCCATCCATGGAAATCAGGGGGGAGATCGAAAGAGCTTTAGCACCCTTAGTGTGGTGAGGAGGACCTATCATGGCTGCAACCACTGCAACCTCTATGGTCATGTCAGTACTTATGGGCCCTCTAAGGTTTCCGGGCCTGGGTGCGATTGCCTCCTTTGCACCCTCTCAAGTTACGCCCCTGATGCCCATCCAAATCAAGGCCATGACTGAACTAAAGGGCCAAACGATTAATGTAGATGTCTCGCCCTATGGCTACTTAGCAAACACCCAAGACCAACAAAGATGGCGGAACACATTGGTAAGACAAACATGACAACTATAACCCATTATTATGGGGAAGGGGTTAGTTTATGTGTCGGCCGGAGAGAACAATTCTCCAAGTATACAGTCCTGAAGTGACCGGGTCATTCTCCAGTTCTCAACACGTCTTTTTCCGAGGAGGACGTGAGCTTGGATCTCTTCGTGCCTTGTGAGGACATCCCGCTTCCTTCCTTGGTGATACAAAGCGTACCTTTCAGCGCCGTCCAAAAATCATTGGAGGCGTAACAATAGATGAAAGGGTCAATACAGCTGTTGAGCGAGGTTAGAGACAGGGCCACCATGTACCAGAGGTAGAGCTGGTTATGTCTCTCCCAACTCGTCTCCAAGTAATGGAGAAAAAGTAAAACGTTACTGGGTGTGAAGCACAGGACGAAGGTAAGAAGCACCAGCGAGATAAGTCCTATCAGACGTCTGTAGGAATTTTTTTTCTTGGCGAACGACACCAAAATGAACACGTAGCAGAAGACGATGGCCACCGACGGGATGGCGAACCCCACTGTGGAAAGTCCAAGAAAATAACCAGTGTACCAGTCGTAGCCTCCACAGCTGGCCCAGATTTCATGACAAGTGATTCTGAAAGGTTTCTGAAAACATTTGGTCTGCGGTACAAGACAAAAAACCGTGGCGGCAGCGATAGCCACCAACCAGATTCCAACAGAGGCGCAGGTAGAGCGTCTCCAATCACGTAGACCTTTGGCATGAAAGGGATGAACTAAACCTATGTAGCGATCGATACTGATGGCGGTGAGAAATAACACCGAGCAATACATGTTTAAATAAAACACGGCAGTGATTATCCGGCAGAGAGCTTCACCGAAAATCCAGTTGTTTTCCATGAAATGGTAAGTTATCTTGAAGGGCAAAGCCAACATGAACAACAAGTCCGCAGCCACCAGGTTGACTAGTAACATAGTAGAAGGCATCTTCTTGGTTCTGAAAAGGAGCACCCATAAGGCAAGACCGTTCGCTGGGAGACCCAACAAGAAGACCACGGTGTAGAGCGCGGGCACAGCCCTGGTGGTGATGGTGGACCCCAGATGCTCCTGGACATCACGGTCTAGTATTGAGTTGGTACAGTTACTGCGGAAGACTCTGAGCTTTGAAACTGTAGGAAAAAAAGAGACATTAAGGACATTAATATTTGTCTTCAAGAGCTCTGGTCTATGTCTAGTAGTCAGACTCCTGACTTGAATAGGAGCTGAGCAGCAGTATCGGCGCCTGGACTCTATACGGGACATGGAGACAACTACTGCCAGCCCCATGCTGTCTATAGCGTCTCTGTACCTTTGGAACACCCTGGCATCTCCATACTTATAGACCACTCTGGTGTTTGTATACCTTTAGGGATCCCCATACCTTTAGGCCTTGGTGTCTCCAAGCATTTAGACCACCCTGGCATCTCCATACCTTTAGGCCACCTTGGTGTCAAAAGCGGCCCTGTACAGGTGATCGGTGCTGTTGGATCCCTACCAATCATATAATAAGAATAGGCGTATTCAACACCAGACTTCATATCCTTGCACTGGTGGATATTGCACACCTCTGCCAGGCGATTCATCTGAATTCACACTGAAATCCAGGGATCATTTACACCAGTCTAATCTGGTGCATTGTCCACACCAATGAAAGAACAAAACAGAAAAAGTGTCACAATTTTTGCAATTTGTGCAAAACATTTTGCAACTTTTTAAAGCCTTGTATAGCAAATGACATAATAAGTCTGCTCCCGGCACTCCAGCCATGAATCTGTCCCAGCCTGTTGAACCTCTTTGCTCAGTTTGTATACAGGATGACTCTGAGCCGCGCACTCTCGAGTGATTATGAAGATAATCTTGTTTCCCTAAGTCCTAACAGCGGCACAATGTGGGGGGTATTTCTGCCCCTGTGTGCTGGTAGGACAGGCGGATATTTAATTAGCCAATACGATGCGTGGCAGGCCCTATAAGAGGGCACAAGAACCTCCCCTCTGCGTGTAAATACAAAAGTACCTCCATAATATTTATATACAGCTTTTAGACATAAGATATGATTCCCAGGGTGGGAAATCTTGTGCCGCTGTTAGGACTTAGGGAAACAAGATTATCTTCATAATCACTCGTTCCCTGTCGTCCTCAACAGCGGCACAATGTGGGGATATAGCAAGCAGGTCCCCAGGATGGGTGGGATTAACTCATAACCGAACTTAAAACGGTATGGGCAAAAGCAGTGGAACTTGCCACTTGGTCCTTCAGGCGATAATGCCGGATGAAGGTAGATTCCGACGCCCAGGAGGCCGCTGCACAGATTTGATCCACCGGCAAGGCACTCTTCTCTGCCTGAGAGGTAGACACTGCCCTGGTTGAGTGGGCATGAAGAAATGCTGGAGCCGACAGCCCTTGGGTGGTATAGGCGATTTTAATAGTCTCGGTCACCCACCGGGATATTGTGGCTTTAGCGGCTTTGGCGCCCTTGTTTCTCCCAGTGTAGCTGACCAACAAGTTTTCAGTTAGCCTAAAAGGGCGAGTGCGCTGTAAGTAAATCTGTAGGCATCTGACCACGTCCAGTTTATGCCATCTCTCTTCTTCAGCAGAAGAAGGGAAAGGAAAAAATACCGGAAGGGAGATTATCTGGTTTCTGTTTACAGCGGATGGAACCTTGGGACGAAAACCCGGGAGGAACCTAAGCTGCACATGGTCAGAGAAAAAGGTGGTATATGGCTCCTCAGCGAACAAGGCTTGTAGTTCACCAACCCGTTTGGCAGTTGTTACTGCCAATAGTAGCGCCATCTTGCCGGTTAATGACTTGAGGGAGCTTTCCTCCAAAGGTTCAAATGGATGAACACATAAAGCGTTTAGGACCGGAATAAGGTCCCATTGGTGGACAGGGGTGTTTACCACCGGTCTCAGCCTAGTTGCCCCTTTAATAAAGGTGCTCACTAAGGAATCTTGAGACAAACGCCTCCCCAGATAGGCGGACAGGGCCGCAACGTGTACTTTGAGTGTGGCCACAGCGAGACCTCTGTCTAGTCCGTCTTGAAGGAAGTCCAGGATCGCCTCCGTAGGGGGATCGGTGGAGTCCACTTGATGCTGTAGACACCAGGCATTAAAGATGTTACTTATTCGACGGTAGTTCTTGTTAGTCGAATCTGCTCTGGCGCTGGATAGGGTCTTCAAGACGGCTTGTGACAGTCCTCTATTTCTCAATAGGGACTGGTCAACCTCCAGGCTGTCAGGTTGAGTCTCCTCAGATCCTGGCATCTCAGCTCTCCTTGGGTTACCAGGTCTGGGAGTGGGGGAAGCCTCCAATATATGCCCTGACTCATTTGTATGAGCTGGGCAAACCAAGCCCTTTTTGGCCAGAACGGGATTATGGCTATTCCCGAGGCTTGGTCCTGTCTTATTTTTATCAATACCTTCGGTATGATTGGAATTGGAGGGAAAATGTAAAACAGCCTGAACCTCCAAGGGATGGACAGGGCATCCACTGCCAAAGGATTGTCCTCCTGGTACAGGGAGCAGAAGGTCCCTACCTTGGCGTTGAGTCGGGTAGCCATAAGATCGACCTCCGGGAGACCCCATCTCTGGACGATCTGTTGAAATACGTCTGGATTGAGAGACCATTCTCCTGATACGGTAATACCCCGACTCAGCTGATCCGCTACTATGTTCAGGGAGCCCTTTATGTGAACAGCGGACAACTGGACCAAATTCTTCTCTGCCCAGGTGAATATGAGATTCGTCTCTCTCAGCAAGGTTGGTGACCTGGTGCCCCCTTGTTTGTTTATATAAACAACCACCGTCGTATTGTCTGACCGGATCTTGACTGACTTGCCTTTCAATTCTGGGGCAAAGTGTACTAGGGCCAGGTACACTGCTCTGAGTTCCTTGAGATTGGATGACCCCAGCTCCGGACATCTCCATCGTCCTTGTACAGTTTTGTCTTGACAATGGGCTCCCCATCCCCACTGGGATGCATCTGTTGTCAACAGGGTCCACAATGTCGGGACCGTGGACCTTCCGTCGTTCAGGTGTATCCACCATCTGAGGGAAAGACGGGTAGCGGGAGAAAGGCAGATCTTCTTGTGCAGTCCCCGTGGAGACCTGTTCCAGGTTCTCAACACTTCCATCTGTAGGGGACGCAAATGCCATAAAGCCCAAGGGACCGCCCTGGCCGAGGATGACATTAGGCCCAGAACTCTCATGGCGGTGCGGATAGTTACCTGCCGAGTGCGCAATAGGAATCGTGCACTGGCTTGGATCCTTTCCTTTCTTGGACGGGAGAGGAAGATCTGCATCGCTTCTGAATCCACTAAAAAACCGAGGAATTTCCTTCGGGTGGATGGAACGACTTCGGACTTCTCCCAATTGATAATCCATCCTAATTCTTGTAGGAAGTTGATGGCAAGATTGAGCTGCTGGAGGAGGGCAGCAGGAGACTGAGCTTTCAGTAGCCAGTCGTCTAGATAAGGGACGATGAAAAGACCCTGAAGTCTGAGGGTCGCAGCGACCGGAGCGATCACCTTGGTGAATACCAGTGGGGCGGATGTGATGCCGAAAGGCAGAGCTGTGAACTGATAGTGCTCCCTGTGGCCTGCCATAGAAACGGTAATCCTGAGGAACTTCCTGTGGGAAGGAGCAATAGGGACATGTAGATAAGCGTCCTTCAAGTCGAGGGTAACCATCACCTCTCCTGGTTGAAGAAAAACAGCTACGGAATCCACGGTCTCCATACGAAATGACCTCTTCCTGATAAACTGGTTGAGGTACCTCAGGTCTATTATCATTCTCCAGCCCCCGGTGGCTTTGGGGACCAGAAAGACGGGGGAGTAGACTCCCAGGCCGTGATCTGAGGTTGGTACCTTCTCCAGGGCGCCCTTGGTAACATAATCGGCGACCGAGGCTTCCAGACTGGACTGCTGAGAAGGTGGAAGGATTCGGGTGATGACGAACCGATCTGGAGGAGGAAGGTGAAAATCGATGTGATACCCGTGCTGTATAATCTTCAACACCCAAGGGTCTTGAATGTGGGTGGACCATGCTTTGAAAAAGGAGGCGAGACGTCCTCCCACAGGAAGAGGGGCCACAGGGAGCTGCCCCACGTCAAAACTCAGGCTTCCTCTTGGCATCCTCCTTGGGAGCGCCACGTCCGGCACCCCTAGGCGGTATCTAGAACGCCGCTGCTGAGCCGGGCGTCTATAATTAGAGGAAGAACCTCTGCCTCTAGAGGGAGCACGTCTGCCCCTGGATGCTTGAGGTAGGGACCTTCCCCTACCTTCAGCTAAACCCTCCATAATGGCATCCAAACTTTGGCCAAACACTCTTCCCGGTTCAAAGGGGAGAGCGCAGAGAGCTGCCTTAGATGCAAAATCTGCACGCCAAGGCTTTAGCCACAGGGGTCTACGGGCAGCAGTGGATAACGCCATAGATTTGGCGGAGATCTTCAATTGATGGCGGGAAGCTTCCGCCAGATAATCTGCGGCCCTATGAACTCTCTTCATAGAGGACAGAATTTCGTCTCTATCCACGCCCGCATCTATATCTCGCTCCAAGGCGGCTAAACGGTTGTGCAGAAAGTCGCCAATCGTGGAGGAGGCTATGGCCACAGAGGCTTGTGCAGAGGAAGCGGAGTAGATCTTCTTTAGAGCAGAGTCCGCCCTGCGATCCAGAGGGTCTTGAAGATTGGAACCATCTTCTAGGGGCACCAGGGTTCTGCGGGACAGCTTGGCAACTGCCAAATCCACCTTCGGGGGAGGCCCCCAGGAATCCCACTGGGCAGTGTCAACAGGAAACAAGGTCTTGAAAATCCTGGAGAGAGTGTGTCCCTTCTCTGGCTGTTTCCACTGCTGTGCCATAAGGTCGGACAGCGTGGCGTCCGCATGGAAGGCAATATGTCCCCCAGAGGCAGACGTGGAGGCTTCCCCGTCAACATCTCGGCCCACTGTAGACCGGATGGACTTCAGCAGCCTGCCTGTTTGTTCATAGTGGAACACAGGTCTGCCGGAAATTACTGAGTCGTCCTCAGAAGAATCATCCTCTGCCACCCGCAACAGTTCCAAAGGTGGCAGGGAGGAGGAACGGTGCTCAGGGCATGGTCTTTTGGTAAGCTGAGACAAGGTGGCATGAATTCCTTTGAGGGAATCGTCCTGCAAAACAAAAGGAGAAAACAAGCAAGGGAAAACCTATTTACCCAAGCGATGCCCAAACTCACCATCTCCTTGACCCAGGCCATCATATCTCTGGGAGAGGGCTCCTCAGGTGGAGGACCTCTACACCCGCGACAACGGGCCCATTCATAGCCTAAAAATAATAGGCAAGTTATAGGACCACACTACATGAAAGGGACCAACCCCTTAAGCCGCTACCTACCATCAGGGAGCGGTGTGTCCCAATTAAAACAGGAAAGGTGTTTCCTCTTGGCAGAGGATTTCCTCCTACCATCCCCAGGAGGGGTAGTAGAGGATGACATATCCTGCAATAAAGAGATAATAGACCATGCAAACTGTCACCATGCATCATACATTGCACCTTTTTTTTTTTTTTTTTTTAAAAAAAGGGGTAGATCTTACCAGGTTCAGAAGACCGGATGAGTAAAGGTGACAGACAATAACCAGACTCGGGTTAACAACGCAAAACGCAATGCCAGTGAGACCAATAACAGACTCACAATAGCACAGCCTTCCAGATGCAGCAGGAAGGTACAAGTGACACGGCCGGCCTGACCTTTAACCTGGCCGGCCGGAAATGGGAGGAGCTAAACGCTCCCATCCACTACCCCAAACAGGGGTTAAAGGCTACTGTCTCCCCTCCCCAGCAATCCCCAAGCCAGGGGAACACTCACCCTCTCCTCCGCTGGGGCTCCGAACACTGGAGTGGAGCCTGAAGTGTAGTGAACGATAGTTCAGCTGGCCCGCCGGCCGGCCTGCTAACCCGCGCCGCGAACTTCCGGTCAAAACCGGAAGTGCGCGCAAGCAAAGTGCGGCCGCCGCGAATGCAGCCATACAGAGCGAGTTCCAGCTGCCGCACGGACCCGCCGTAACCACGCAGTGGCGTGGTGCGGCTCTGAGGATCAGCGCTCAACAGAGCTGAAAGGGTAGGGAGGAGAGGGGAGGGAGCGGGGGAGGAGAAGGAGGATTCAGGGGAAAAAGCCAACGCAGGCTAACCAGCACCCTCTCCATAGGAAAGAGGGTGCTTGACAAAAACATCAAGCTCAACAGCTGAGCCCTGTAAGAGGACACAAGTCCTCACACCTGTCCTCTGTCCACACAGGACAGAAAAAAACACGCAGAGGGGAGGTTCTTGTGCCCTCTTATAGGGCCTGCCACGCATCTTATTGGCTAATTAAATATCCGCCTGTCCTACCAGCACACAGGGGCAGAAATACCCCCACACATTGTGCCGCTGTTGAGGACGACAGGGAACATCCTTTATCTACAATATACTGCAGAGTCGTGGAAAGTTTCCTACGTTCCGGTCATGTGTTTGTTATAGGCCACAACAATCCTGATGTATATCTGATCTTCTGCAGTCATCTGTCCTCTAGTATTTCCTGGGCTGATGTGTTGCTGACATCACACACCACTCAAACAACGACAACGATGCAGGAAGTGGTAGGACATGGGCAAGGCGCAACAGATCTCCCTTTAGAGATTAGAAATAAAGTGGCTTTTTAGTTTCTTTGTACTCCAGTTAGATGCAGCGCACAAGTAGTTAATGATGTTGCAAGCTCAGGCGTCTCCCGTTATTGCAATTAAAAGGAGTCTGTCAGGTCCAAAATGTCTGCCAAACCTATAACCGGGCCAAGTAGGGGCCTTTACCGGGAGCAGAAACATAACTGAGCGTCCAAAAACCGAAGAAGCAACAAAGAGATATTCATTATACCAGGAGCGTAGAAATCTGCCTCAAGGGGGACGAGACGGGACAGTGGTCAGATGTTTGTTAATCCCGTACAATTTACATACAGTGAGATATATATATATATATATATATATATCTATCTATATCTATGTATGCATGTGTATATAGACACAGGGTGGGCCATACATATGGAGACACCTAAATATATATGTGTATATATCTCTATCAGACATGGGGTCTCCATAACCATACATTTAGACCACTCTGGTGTATCCATAATTTTGGTCTACCTTGGTGTTTGTGTATCTTTAGTCCACCCTGGCGTCTCCATACCTTTGGACTGCCCTGGGATCTCCATATCTTTAGACCACCTAGTGTCTACATACATTTAGACCACCTTGGTGTCTCCATACCTTTAGACCACCCTGGGGTCTCCATACCTTTGGACCACCCTGGGGTCTCCATACCTTTAGACCACCCTGGGGTCTCCATACCTTTGGACCGCCTTAGTGTCTCCATACCTTTGGACCACCCTGGGATCTCCATACCTTTGGACCGCCTTAGTGTCTCCATACCTTTGGACCGCCTTAGTGTCTCCATACCTTTGGACCGCCTTAGTGTCTCCATACCTTTGGACCACCCTGGGGTCTCCATACCTTTGGACCGCCTTAGTGTCTCCATACCTTTGGACCACCCTGACTTACAGACTTACAGAGTTTATCTAGTAGTATGAAGCTAGGAAAGATCTGAATGTACGGAACTAAATCTTCCATAGCTCCTCTGTCACTAGTAGAGTATACCGCTGAATACATACCAGGAATACTACCGTATACAGCAACACTCATGTGAGTATATACAGACATAAGTACTTCCTAAACACAGCTGGATACAGTATCCGGGGTCCAGACTGAGACTATATACTATATACATTCTATAGTCATACAGTGCCTGCTAATATCTCCGGACGGAGGGAGGCTAGTTCTGTGCGCAGGACGCTTCATAGGATTGTATATTATATGGGCAGCCATTCATTGATATGGTATATACTGTAACCTAAGTACATGGAATACGGCCATAGAGGACTGAGCAGATCATAGCCGGACTCGCTCAGATTTCCTCTTCCATATACAGTCATGTGTATAACAGTCTTTCCTTCTGTGGATATCAGATAATTCTCATATCTTCTGCACATTTATCTGATAGATAAACGGCCGTGACACGAGGGGAACATGTCTGACAAATCCATCTTCCTTTAGCCCATCTGCCATTATAATACCGCTCCATGTCCAGGGTTGCGGAGTGAAAGTTGGGACAAATTTCATTAACATATAGACACATGGGGGGTGACAATAAGGCAGTGGATATACCGTACGTATAATGTATGGTCACATACACAATCACAGAATATTCCACAATTGGACGTCATATAACGATGGTCTTGGTTAGAAAGTTCCTAATGGGAAGATCTGCCGACCTGAGATGTTCCAGACGTGCAGATTATTAACAAAGTGTCTGGGAATAGCCATAGACACAAGATTTTGGAAAAGAATATATACCTTCCTCTAGGCAAATCCTACCCCCATATTACTCTCCTAATTCTAAATATGGATAAGGACCAAAAATGGTTACATGGAGATCCAATATGGAGCAGCAGACGTCAGTCACCAGGACTGGGCTACCTAGTGGCGCTGACACCGTCATACCTACCCCAGGAGATACCGAAATCTTATACTAGCAAACCAACCAGATTGTCATCGATCCCTCCCCCAGTCACCCCCCTCTAGTCCTCAGGATGACATTTTAGAAAACTTTTAGAAACTTAATACAAACTTAGAAAAGTCAGAGTAAATTTGGCCACATCTCTCTCTCTATCTATCTATCTATCTATCTATCTATCTATCTATCTATCTCCTATCTATCTATCTATCTATCTATCTATCTATCTATCTATCTCCTTCCTATCTATCTATCTATCTATCTATCTATCTATCTATCTCCTATCTATATATCTATCTATCTATCTATCTATCTATCTATCTATCTATCTCCTTCCTATCTATCTATCTATCTATCTATCTATCTATCTATCTATCTCCTTCCTATCTATCTATCTATCTATCTATCTCCTTCCTATCTATCTATCTATCTATCTATCTATCTATCTATCTATCTATCTATCTCCTATCTATCTATCTATCTATCTATCTATCTATCTCCTATCTATCTATCTATCTATCTATCTATCTATCTATCTATCTATCTATCTATCTATCTATCTCCTATCTATCTATCTCCTATCTATCTATCTCCTATCTATCTATCTATCTATCTATCTATCTATCTATCTATCTATCTATCTATCTATCTATCTATCTCCTATCTATCTCCATCCTATCTATCTCCTATGTATCTATCTCCTTACTATCTATCTATCTATCTATCTATCTATCTATCTCCTATCTATCTATCTCCTATCTATCTCCTTCCTATCTATCTCCTTCCTATCTATCTCCTATGTATCTATCTCCTATCTATCTATCTATCTATCTATCTATCTATCTATCTATCTATCTATCTATCTATCTATCTCCTATCTATCTATCTCCTATCTATCTATCTATCTATCTATCTATCTCCTATCTATCTATCTATCTATCTATCTATCTATCTATCTATCTATCTATCTCCTATCTATCTATCTATCTATCTATCTATCTATCTATCTATCCAGCCATCTCTTACCTCCAGGACAGGAAGCCTTTAAAACGCTCAAAACAGAAAAATTCAGCACCAGTGTGTACAGGCCCCTTGTAGACATTGCAGAGTCCCGGCCACCAGCGTTGCGTCTCCTAGACTGGATGAGTTGTCAGTGAGCACTGCAGAGTACAGGAGCCGTCACTGTACCATCTGCTGACTGCAGAGACCTCCCCTCACATCCTAACACTGGCACAGTAGTTTTGTGATGAAACTTTCATTTGTAAGTTTTTCATGGAACTTTTTGCACAGTTTTTATTCCTGTTTACGATAATAAATATTGATCTGTCGGCATTTCAGGTACTGTCCTATGTTGACTTGGCCCCCGAGCAGACAACACAACATAGCGCCCCCTTTCCTGGCCCCTGCACTGTATAACACCTCATCTACACACAGTATACTGTCCCATAGTGGCCCCTCAACACAGTATAACGTTCCATAGTGGCCCTTCCTCCATAGCGGCCACCTCCGCTTCTCCTTCTGCTCTCCAGGGGGCCCCGTGTCTCCCATATCAGTAATGTGATATGGGACATACGGGGCCTCCTAAAGGGCAAAAGGGGAAACAAAGGCGACCGTTAGCAGGACCAGGGATCAGTATTGTATCACACTGTAGGGTGTTTTCAGGCCCAGAGTACTTTGCTTCACTTCTGTGCTCCCTTTGGCCTTCAGGGGTCCCTTGTTGTCCTCGTCCGGCTTCCTGGCTGATGTCATGCTTGTATCTAAGCGACACAATGTCTGCAGAGACCCAACAACAGACCACACAGAGTATCACAGTGCAGGGACCCGGCCGTGGTAAGAGTAACTGAGCATGTGCATCCGCTCATTAGGTGGACGTGCACATCGCTTTAGTCTTTGAACACCAGGTGGCGCCATACTATGTAACGTAAGGTCGTAACGTTACCGTATTAGTAAAAGCCTACAGCTTTTATTTATGTCCCTTTAACAGATTTGGTAAAAAAACAGTTTTGAAATTTTATGCAAATGAGGCAATGGGTGCATTGGGGGCGGGGCTTCAGCTCCATGGAGCACTGTTCTTGCCACTCAGACCCCTTCCATTGTTAACCAAATAAGTCTATTTTTGTGACTGTAATGTGAGTAACCTGAGACAATTGGATTTTGTAAGGGAACCCGCACAATTCAGGGTATGGGAATAAAGCAGGTGGGCGCAGCGGGGGACGTCACCCACTAAGGTGACCCAAAGAGAATTGGGCTGTTGTATCAAAGAGGTTATGCTATCTTAGTGTGTTATCCCCTATCCCTATCCTATATAGCTTCCGACCACCCAGACGCCCACTAATAATAGGCACCCCCATTCTGAATGGATCGGTGGTCCACCAGTTTGTACACAGCTCCATTCATTTCAATGGCGGTGCCGGAGTTGACCACAGTACGGCGTGACCCACGTCTGAATCTTCGGAGCAAAATTGAAATAAATTACATAAATTGTTCAATGTCAAATTTTAAAAGAATTGCTTAAAGGGTTATCCAGTTTCTATTATTCCTGGTCAATGCTTAGGATAAGCCATCAGTATTAGATCTGCGGGGTCCGACACCCGGATGAACCGAATCAAGGCACCGTGGCTCGCAGAAAGTAGGCAATTCCAGGAACGACACTGCCTTACCCATTGCAGTGGCGGGTTTTGGTACTGCAACTTTGCCCCATTGACGTCTATGGGACGGTTCTGCAGTACCTATACCTGCCACTAAGCTGTGCTATCTTGGTACAGCTGATCTGTAGGTGTCCTAGGTGTTGAACCGTCACAGATCTGATATTGATGACCTATCCTTAGCAGAAACCAGCTTTAAGAAAGTCAATGACATTTTTTTTAACTAAGAAAGAACAATTAGAAGATGTTTTTTTCGGAAATATATGGACTGCAAATGGACTTTCACAGGTAATAGAGGGCCGGCCAAAATTCCCGTAACACCGTCGGTAAAATTTCAGTAATAACGAAATCTTGGTTATAGTTATAAAAAGAGAACAAAAGAAACTCGAAAGAAAGTAACAAAAAATTTCACAATTCTACAAAGAATTTTTTCATATTTTCCCTCTTTCCAAAAGTCATCACTTCTTTATTGTTACATTGACTTGCGGGGCTTTGTTTTTGCGGGACAGGTTGTAATTTCCTTTGCCGCTATTTTAAGGGTACATATCACATCTTGATTTGCTTTTATTGATGTTTTTTGGGGGTTCCATGTGAAATAACACACAATTCCACTAGAATTTTTTGCATTTAGTTTTTACGGCGTTCGCTCTGCGTTCTACAGGACATGGCGGCTTTATCCGTCCGGTCATTACGATGAAGGAGATATAAGGCCATATGTATATAAGAATACATCAAAGAGCAGGAAGGAAACGCACAACTAGAGGAGCTGGGAGAAGGGGGGGAGGGGATGCAGTTCTTATAAATTCAGTAATAAGTTCGGTATTTTTTGGACCGATTTAAAAAAAAAAAAAAAAATTGCCAAATCGTTCGGGCCCATCAAATGAAATCAGTCCAGTCCTCTTTAAGAAGTTGCAGCCGTCTAGAAGCTTCCCCTGCTGGAAAGACACTAAATAATATAATGAACCTGCAACACACAGAACGGAACGAAACAGAACATGGTCAGTAAAATCACTGCCCCCTCTCCTGGCCACAGTCAGTACTGCAGAGAGGGAATAACAGTCATTAAAGGGGTATTCCCATATCTCTTGTGCTCGCTTCACTTCCTGGATTTCTCAGCACATTGGTGGGCAGGGTTTCACTTGCTCTGCTATGTTTGTAATGAGGGATTGGTTGTAAATGCATTACCACAGTATAAAACTGATGTAGCAGAGCTGGATTTGAGTCAGCTTGCTTTACATACAGATGTAACAGACTCCTAATCTCAGCCCTTATCAGCCAAATTCAATTAAACCGGCTGATAAGTGGAAAAGCTGAAGATAGACAGCATAATAACCCCGGAGCTCTCACCTCCCCCCTCCCCTATCTGAGGAGCTCCTTGCTTGTCCCTCCTGAGAGCAGGCAGCTACCTCTCTTGACAAATGAGCAGATAAGCCCAGTGGCCATAGAAACGCAGTGTCAACAATGAAGTGAATAAATTAAGATAGCGGCCAAACAAAGCAGTTTTGATAAAGCAATGTATTTAGGAAAAGTCTTAAATCCACATAAACTAGCAGTATAGATAGGATGCTTGTGATGGGACAACCCCTTTAATACGGTCTGAACAAGCGACACAAGAGCAGCGTCTTACAGGGTGAACAAGGTCCCACATGTGATCCATTGTGCAAAGTCGTTCAGGCATATCAAAAATCATAACATATCTTCTAATTGTAATTCTGGAAGGACCACCAATGAGGCCGCGCCCCCCCATAGAATAACAGGCCTGACTTGTATCCAAGTGAATGTGGCGATTTTTACATTAAAGGGATTCAATATGGCAGCAGAACACATTAAAGGGATTCAATATGGCAGCAGAACACGTTAAAGGGATTCAATATGGTGAAAGAACACGTTAAAAAGATTCAATATGGCAGCAGAACACGTTAAAGGGATTCAATATGGTAGCAGAACACGGTAAAGGGATTCAACATGGCAGCAGAACACGTTAAAGGGATTCAATGTGGCAGCAGAAGACGTTAAAGGGATTCAATATGGCTTCAGAACACGTTAAAGGGATTCAATATGGCAGCAGAATACGTTAAAGGGATTCAATATGGCAGCAGAAGACGTTAAAGGGATTCAATATGGCAGCAGAAGACGTTAAAGGGATTCAATGTGGCAGCAGAAGACGTTAAAGGGATTCAATATGGCGAAAGAACACGTTAAAGGGATTCAATATGACAGCAGAACACGTTAAAGGGATTGAATATGGCAGCAGAACACGTTAAAGGGATTGAATATGGCGAAAGAACACGTTAAAGGGATTCAATATGGCAGCAGAACACGTTAAAGGGATTCAATATGGCAGCAGAACACGTTAAAGGGATTCAATATGGCAGCAGAACACGTTAAAGGGATTCAATATGGCAGCAGAACACGTTAAAGGGATTCAATATGGCAGCAGAACACGTTAAAGGGATTCAATATGGCAGCAGAACACGTTAAAGGGATTCAATATGGCAGCAGAACACGTTAAAGGGATTCAATATGGCAGCAGAACACGTTAAAGGGATTCAATATGGCAGCAAGAAGCCTCGTCATCCTGGAGGACAACATCAAATTTGGCAAGCTTGGCCCGATAATCCTCCCAGAACCGGACATCTACAGTCAGCGGATCCCCCCATTCTCTATGGAACGCTTATGTTAATGGTAACATCGGAGAGATTACACTTTCGCTTGGTGTCACGTTTTGGAGCCCACGTAAGTCCTGAGATATGGCGGCGCTTTAGATGGGATATTTGCTAGTTCAATCGGTTTACCGATCCCACTCCTGAAATTCAATGAGATGAACGTGTCGGCGTTTTACGAGGACGAGACAAAGCAGTTCATTACTCGGCGCGGTCTCTTATCTCCGCTCATTTGTTACCATAAGTCAGCCTGACGTTTACGGCTCGCTCTGACATTTGTTGCTCCGGTTATTTATGTTTTATAACAACAAAGACAGTTTTGTAAGATTAAAGAATCTGTTATTTCTAGAATAAAACTTCTGTTAGTCAATAATTCATGAAGCGAGCCCTTCCATCAGATGGGACGGATTGTGCGCTAAAGATGAAGTCTGATCCCTCGAGTGGCAGAAAGTTATAGGGATCAGATGGGAGAAGAAGCGCAAGTTTCTCATGGAAGAAGTAGAGGGGTCAGAAACCTCCAGAACTTGTGCCGTGGTCGGTACCTTATATATAACAGGGGAGAAGTGTGAGAAAGACTAGTCAAAGGGCTGCAAATAAAGCAAATGTAAGAAGACAATATGGCAGCAGAAAGCGTTAAAGGGATTCAATATGGCAGCAGAACACATTAAAGGGATTCAATATGGCAGCAGAACACGTTAAAGGGATTCAATATGCAGAACACGATAAAGGGCTTCAATACGGCAGTAGAACATGTTAAAGGGATTCAATACGGCAGCAGAACACGCTAAAGGGATTCAATACGGCAGCAGAACACGCTAAAGGGATTCAATATGGCAGCAGAACACGTTAAAGGGATGCAATATGGCAGCAGAACACGTTAAAAAGATTCAATATGGCAGCAGAACACGGTAAAGGGATTCAATATGACAGCAGAACACGTTAAAAAGATTCAATATGGCAGCAGAACACGTTAAAGGGATGCAATATGGCAGCAGAACACGTTAAAAAGATTCAATATGGCAGCAGAACACGGTAAAGGGATTCAATATGGCAGCAGAACACGTTAAAGGGATGCAATATGGCAGCAGAACACGTTAAAAAGATTCAATATGGCAGCAGAACACGGTAAAGGGATTCAATATGACAGCAGAACACGTTAAAAAGATTCAATATGGCAGCAGAACACGTTAAAGGGATTCACTACGGCAGCAGAACACGTTAAAAAGATTCAATATGGCAGCAGAGCACGTTAAAGGGATTCAGTATGGCAGCAGAACACACTAAGGATTCAATATGGCAGCAGAACACATTAAAGGGATACAATATGGCAATAGAACATGTTAAATGGATTCAATATGGCAGCAGAAGATGTTAAAGGGATTGAATATGGCAGCAGAACACGTTAAAGGGATACAATATGGCAGCAGAACACGTTAAACGGATTCAATATGGCAGCAGAACACGTTAAATGGATTCAATATGGCAGCAGAACACGTTAAACGGATTCAATATGGCAGTAGAACACGTTAAAGGGCTTCTATCATTAGAATCCCTTTTTCTATAAACACCATGTCGGAATAGTCTTTGGAAAGACTGCTCTTCTCTTACCTTTCTTTTTCTGATCTGTTCCACCACTCCTGAGACTCTCCAGCGTCACCCGTCTTCTTCTGCCGACGCCTCTCCGCCATGTCATCAGCCATTGAGTCTGCATTTGGGATCCCAATCCCGCGCATGCTCAGTCGGCTCTGCAACGTTGCAATGTCTGTGGGCCATTTTCCTGTGGCCAAACGGAGGCTAGTGTAAAAGGCCACAGGAAAATGGCCGAACAGACATGCCCAGAACTATGGTGCCATGGCAGAACCGACTGAGCATGCGCGGGATTTGGATCCTAAACGCAGACTCGTCATCTGATGACACAACGGAGAGGCATCGGCAGAAGAGGACAGGGGTGTCACTGGAGAGTAAACCAAGCGTATATGTAAAGAGTATTAAAATATATGTAAATGAATTCCAGATACTACACGTCTTATAGTAGAGACCTGCACACGACTATCAGCTGATTTTGAGGATTTTGCTTCTCATTGTTTTCAATGGCGGACGCTTCTCTGTTCCAGCAGCTTCTATGGCTGATCACCCGCAGAATCCGCAGCGAGGATCAGTCTAAAGAGTAAAACTGGATTTGGAATAGAATCTGATGCGGAAAACCAAACTCCATGTTCCATTGTGTGACCTGAGCCTTATGTCACTATATGACAATTGCTGTGGTTGTAAACATAAAGGATAAGAGCATAAAACTGAAGACAAACACACCAAGAACTGTCACATGACTATTTATTTACACTGTATAGGCCTATAAAGAGTCTTAGTATAAAGAAAACCGCCCTGCCGTGTCCTCCATGATGTGACCGCACAGGGAAAAGGGATCAAAACTGTCTTGTCTTTGTCCAATCGAATATATGAGAAAGTTGTGTCGTTGCTTCTCATGTCATCTTGTCCGTTTCTGGATTTCTTCTACTAAATACTCCCTGGGAATGTTAACCTAAAAAAAAAAATAAAAAAAAAAAATATAGCAGCCAATAGGTGATGTATAGCTAATGACTGGCATGGATGACACAGAGCTCAGCTTCTCTCCTCTATCATATAACCCTATATAACACACAGCTCAGCTTCTCTCCTCTATCATATAACCCTATATATCACAGAGCTCAGCTTCTCTCCTCTATCATATAACCCTATATATCACACAGCTCAGCTTCTCTCCTCTATCCTATACCCCTATATATCACAGAGCTCAGCTTCTCTCCTCTATCCTATACCCCTATATATCACACAGCTCAGCTTCTCTCCTCTATCCTATAACCCTATATATCACACAGCTCAGCTTCTCTCCTCTATCCTATAACCCTATATATCACAGAGCTCAGCTTCTCTCCTCTATCCTATACCCCTATATATCACAGAGCTCAGCTTCTCTCCTCTATCGTATAACCCCTATATATCACAGAGCTCAGCTTCTCTCCTCTATAATATAACCCTATATATCACAGAGCTCAGCTTCTCTCCTCTATAATATAACCCTATATATCACAGAGCTCAGCTTCTCTCCTCTATCCTATACCCCTATATATCACAGAGCTCAGCTTCTCTCCTCTATCCTATACCCCTATATATCACACAGCTCAGCTTCTCTCCTCTATCCTATACCCCTATATATCACACAGCTCAGCTTCTCTCCTCTATCCTATACCCCTATATATCACAGAGCTCAGCTTCTCTCCTCTATCGTATAACCCCTATATATCACAGAGCTCAGCTTCTCTCCTCTATAATATAACCCTATATATCACACAGCTCAGCTTCTCTCCTCTATCCTATAACCCTATATATCACACAGCTCAGCTTCTCTCCTCTATCCTATACCCCTATATATCACAGAGCTCAGCTTCTCTCCTCTATCATATAACCCTATATATCACACAGCTCAGCTTCTCTCCTCTATCCTATAACCCTATATATCACAGAGCTCAGCTTCTCTCCTCTATCATATAACCCTATATATCACACAGCTCAGCTTCTCTCCTCTATCATATAACCCCTATATATCACACAGCTCAGCTTCTCTCCTCTATCCTATATCCCTATATATCACAGAGCTCAGCTTCTCTCCTCTATCATATAACCCTATATATCACAGAGCTCAGCTTCTCTCCTCTATCCTATACCCCTATATATCACACAGCTCAGCTTCTCTCCTCTATCCTATACCCCTATATATCACAGAGCTCAGCTTCTCTCCTCTATCCTATACCCCTATATATCACACAGCTCAGCTTCTCTCCTCTATCCTATACCCCTATATATCACACAGCTCAGCTTCTCTCCTCTATCCTATAACCCTATATATCACAGAGCTCAGCTTCTCTCCTCTATCCTATAACCCTATATATCACAGAGCTCAGCTTCTCTCCTCTATCCTATAACCCTATATATCACAGAGCTCAGCTTCTCTCCTCTATCCTATACCCCTATATATCACAGAGCTCAGCTTCTCTCCTCTATCCTATAACCCTATATATCACAGAGCTCAGCTTCTCTCCTCTATCCTATAACCCTATATATCACAGAGCTCAGCTTCTCTCCTCTATCCTATAACCCTATATATCACACAGCTCAGCTTCTCTCCTCTATATTACAATGACATATATGTATACCTCCTCTCGTGTTGTAACATCTCTGAGCTTTACTACTCCATCTTTAAGTTCCTGCTCCCCGATAATGGCCACCAGGGGGATGCCGGCCCTCTCACAGTATTGCAGCTGTGCCAGTAGTTTAGGGTTTTTCTTGTGCAGCATTTCTGCCTATATCGGTGAGAATAAAGACACGCCATCAATAAAACATGATCTATATTTACATACATGACCCTACATATGACTGACACATCACACACGCACAGGACAGACTCACTTTAACGCCCGAGCTCCAGAGCGCAGCGATAAGTCTCATCCTCTCGTCCAGATAATGCGGCTGCGCCGAGGCCACCAAGACTTGGGTTTCTGTGGTTCGGATATTCTTAAAAGATTCCTACCGAAAAGTTGAAACATCAGTCACGTGACTTCTAAAATAATCTGACAAGTTACCATAAAAAAATGGATCGTAAAGGTAAGACCAAAGGAGACCCCTCCAATCAATGAAACAGGCCAGAAAGAGCCACCTATAGCTCAGGACTAAGACCTAATGACTGGGGTCCTATCCTCTGCGTCAGCCCTTTAAAGGGGACCTCTTACCACCTCCACCAATTCTGGTTCTTGGTATCTATTAATAGTTGCTGCTCCAATGATTCCAGCTCAGTTGGAATTTTCTCTCTATCCCACACCATTCCTGAGTAACAAAGTGCAGGTAGTTTTGTGCCTGATGTGTTATTCAAGCTCTATAATGTTAGGTGGGCGGTGTCAGGCAGGGCGCGTGATTCAGATATCCAATCAGAGGCAGTGTCAGACCGCTTGTCTGCTCTTAACTGAAACCGCCCACCTATATCAGACAGTAACACTAACAGCATCGATGACTCAGGAATGGTGGGGGCTAGAGAAAAAATTCCAATTGTGCCAGAATCAGTGAAACAGTGACTATTGACGGATGCTAAGAACTAGAGGTGGAAGGAACACTTTAAGGCTAAGGTCCCTATCCCTAGGATAGGTGGTCAATAAGTGATAGGTGGGGACTCATGCCGATCAGCTGTTTGAAGAGACTGCAGCGTTCCTGAGCGCTCCGGCCTCTTCCCTGTGCCGATGATATTATGCTGACTGATCACATGGTACAGCAGCAGCTCAGTCCCATTCAAGTGAATGTGGCTAAGCTGCAGTACCAAGCACGGCCCCAATGATATGTGGGGCGCTATGCTGATATACAAGTCCCAGACAACCCCTTAAATCCAACATTCATATACAATCTCTCTACGTCAGACATTTTCCTCTTACCTCGGCTTTCTTCTCGGCTATAGACAGTATTCTCTCAATTCCAATGCTGATCCCCACGCACGGTACTCTTCTGCCCTTGGCATCAAACATACCCACCAGGTCATCATAGCGCCCCCCGGCAGCTATGCTGCCAAACCCCGTTATCCCGTCAGTATCACCATCTTGTCCACTATGGGATCCTTCTGGGTTTTCAAGCAGTACAGCTTCATAGATGACTCCGGTGTAGTAATCCAAACCACGGGCCAGGCCCAGGTCAAAGGAGACCTAGGGGAGAAATGACAAGAAGATGGTAACTTACAGGGAGTTCCAGGAATTTGACATTCAAGACCTATCCTTAAAATAGGTCATCAATATCAGATCGGTCTGATCATTCAGGACCCCTACTGATCAGCACCAGGCATACAGCATTCTGAACCTTCTTCTTCCTACACTGTATAGTTGGCAGCTGATCAGTGAGGGTGCCGGGGATCAGACCTCCACAGATTGGATACTGACAAGTAGGTCATCAATATCAGATCAGGCGGATGATCTAGGACCCCTACTGATCAGCACCAGGCATACAGCATTCTGAACCTTCTTCTTCCTACACTGTATAGTTGGCAGCTGATCAGTGAGGGTGCCAGGGATCAGACCTCCACAGATTGGATACTGACAAGTAGGTCATCCATATCAGATCAGTCTGATCATCTAGAACCCCTACTGATCAGCATCAGACATATAGCGTTCTGAGCCTTGTTCTTCCTACACGGTGTAGTTATGAGATCAGAGGCAGCTGATCAGTGAGGGTGTCGGGGATCAGACCTCTACAGATTTGATACTGACGGGTAGGTCATCAATATCAGATCGGTGGGGAAGGGAGTCTGGTCATCCCAAACCCCTACTGATCAGCACCAGACATACAGAGTTCTGTGCCTTCTTCTTTCTACACTGTGTAGTTATGAGATCAGAGGCAGCTGATCAGTGGGGGTGCCGCAGATCAGACCTCTAAAGATTTGATACTGACAAGTAGGTCATAAATATAAGATCGATCTGATCATCCAAGACCCCTACTGATCAGCACCAGGCATACAGTGTTCTGAGCCACCTTCTTCCTACACTGTATAGTTGGCAGCTGATCAGTGAGGGTGCCGGGGATCAGACCTCCACAGATTTGATACTGACGGGTAGGTCATCAATATCAGATTGGTCTGATCATCCAGGACCCCTACTGATTAGCACCAGACATACAGCGTTTTGAGCCTTCTGCTTTCTACACTGTGTAGTTATGAGATCAGAGACAGCTGATCAGTGGGGGTGCTGGGGATGAGACCTCCACAGATTTGATACTGATGGGTAGGTCTTCAATATCAAATTCCCTAAAACCCCCTTCAACTAAAGACCAGGGTCCAAGACAGAGAATGTGAGTCAGATGCGATACAAATAGTGTTTTATGGCCCTACCTTATCTGCAACCCCAAAGATTTCCAAGTAGTGGTGAAGTAGCTTAAGGTCGCCCAGCGCTTCCATTGCCATTGTGCTCTGAGAAACCATCGAATCCTTCCCCAATTGTTCTAGTAGGGCCCGGCCGCCTGCAGAAAACAATTCACATTACATTCTATACATCACACTTTGTGACATGGATGGATCATATAAATGGGGCAGCGGTACCCGCGCCTTGGTGGTGGAGACAGAAGAGGACCCTATGCCATATAGGAAGACCCCAGGGTTATACACCTCACATGGTAGGTCGGGGCCCTGCTATTGACTTTACCCTGGGGCCCCCTGTACTTGACAGTAGGTATGCCAGGGGCCAGTGATTTTTTTGGCGTCCTCTTCGAGCCTTTTGTGGAAGCCGCCGAAATCATTCACACGTGATGTGCCAGCATTATAACACGTAGGGACTTGTTCTGGCGCAAGTCCTCACCGCACATGACCGCTGAGGTCAATCAGCGGCCTAAGGAAAGTTCCCGGGATGTCACTCACATGTGCGGGGAGGATTTATGCCAGAACAAGACCCTGGGCACCAGTGGACCGGACAATGGCGGGAGACACCGAAAAGTTGGGGACTATCATGATGGGCTGTGGGGGGTTGGTGTTTTGCCCCCTGCATGCAGCCTAACTGGATGAGACGCATTTGCACTACTGTTTATTACCATATCGACACCAGAGATAACCGCAGTACGGTCTTTGCTATCTCCGGTGCTCCCATTGACGCGAAAGGGAGCACAAGTGTGTCCCGTCCAGGCTGAATGCACAATGTGATCCGCACAATGTGATCCACAGGGCGGTTAGTGGTCAGATTCCCTCCAATCTTCTCTGGATAGAGGATAACTATGACGCCTTTAAGAAAATAATGTCTCATATCGAAATAGTTCGTATCCCTTTAAGAAGGCAAACCCAAAATCAGAAAGAACTGAATGAATGAATAATAAATCCATATTAGAGCGGGGTCTGCATTATTTACAGTGCACGTAGGGGCGACACACTCACCAGCGCATCATAAGGCAATTTTCTTCATTTACTCAAATGAGCCGGAACTTTTGTGCGCCTTGTATCTTGCATTCTGTAGAATACGTTTCCCCTGCCCAGGCTGGAGCATTTCCTTATTGGATCTATAATTTATGTCCGTTTCGATGTGCTGGGACTCTCCATTTTTCTGATGTATTTCCTCCGCCATAACTACACTTTAATTAGCTTCCACCAGATAAAATCTTTCCTCCAGCCCGAGACTCAATTATTCTGGGTTGCAACGTATGCAAAAAGAAGCGCTGAAGATACACAAAATGCCCTTTGCTCTCCCAGCGCACCATTTATCACCGGCACCTTTAAGAAGGGCTCCCGAGCTCCGTACCGTTAAGCCTGATGTATTCGCCCGCTCGGTCTACGGTCTCCGGACTCACATCCTTCTCTTCAATCATCTCCATCCTGACCTTGTCCCAAGGAATCTGAAACAAATCTGAAATACATAAGTTATTTGTCCTTTTTGCTTCGCAACGGTCTCAATTCTAGATGTCACCGAGAAGCCGTGCTATCACAACATTGTAAAAACCGGTCAAGCACAATGAATGACATCAGAACGGATATAAATAGAGGATTACGGCTCCTGTATCCAGGCACACGCTAATATCTGCAGCTCGGGGGGGGGGAAAAAGTTCTCGAAACGCGCCAGCACAAGGCCAGAGTTACGTGATATTCCTCCACGGACACAGAGACATTCATCATAGGGGAGCGGCTTTGTATCCTTGCCTGCGTCTTCTGGTGTCCTTAGATGTGTAATATTATTTATACTGTAATAACGTCCTCGCAACGTCGGATATTGATGTATAAGCCATTACAGAACGCTTCCTCCCAATAAAATTACCGAGATTACCTGGAAACAGAAGTCCCTGACTTGTCCTCTCGTGTGAAGTCGTTGAATATTCTATTCCGTCATTGTTCTGTTACCAAGGCCGGATAGATCCGACACAGACGGAAACGGTCACCCAGCTTTCCACGGAACACAGTATATAAATATACTATAGTATATAAGTATATGTATGGCTTGCCCCCATAGCCCAAAATGGAGACTAATGCGAGTTATTATGACCTATATACAATGTTGCGTAATATTTTGCCCACTGACATCCATCACCAGATTAGCATGATCACCCTGAGCATCGTAGTATTTTCTTTAGCCAGTTCTGTTCAGCTATTCCAAAGATATGAGCCCTTTTAATGTCTACTAGCCAACTGGGCCGTATCATTGTAACCACCCACTTGGCCAAAAATCTATAATATTTTGCCATCACCAGAACAGCGCGGTCACCACGAGCATTATGGTATTTTCCTTAGCCAGTTCTGTTCAGCTATTCCATAGATATAAGCCCTTTTAGCGTCTACTAGCCAAGTGGGCGGTAACATTGTAACCACCCACTTGGCCAAAAACCTATAATATGGTATGGTATGGTATGTGGTATCTTCTATATCCAAATCTGTTCAGCTATTCCAAAGACATAAGACCTTGTAGAGTTAGCCAAGTGGGCGGTAACATTGTCACCACCCACTTGGCCAAAAATCTATAATATTTTGCCATCACCAGATCGGCGCGGTCACCCTGAGCATTCTGGTATTTTCTTTAGCCAGTTCTGTTCAGCTATTCCAAAGATATAAGCCCTTTTAGCGTCTACTAGCCAATTGGGTGGTAACATTGTAACCACCCACTTGGCCAAAAATCTATAATAATTTGCCTATTGACATCCATCACCAGATCAGCGCAGTCACCCTGAGCATTGTGGTATCTTCTATATTCAAATCTGTTCAGCTATTCCATAGACATAAGACCTTGTAGAGTTAGCGAAGTGGACGGTAACATTGTAACCACCCACTTGGCCAAAAATCTATAATTTGCCTATTGAAATCCATCAACAGATTGGCGCGGTCACCCTGAGCATTGTGGTGTCTTCTATATCCAAATCTGTTCAGCTATTCCAAAGATATAAGCCCTTTTAGTGTCTACTAGCCAAGTGGGCGGTAACATTGTAACCACCCACTTGGCCAAAAACCTATAATAATTTGCCTATTGACATCCATCACCAGATCGGCACGGTCACCCTGAGCATTGTGGTATCTTCTATATCCAAATCTGTTCAGCTATTCCAAAGATATAAGCCCTTTCAGTGTCTACTAGCCAAGTGGGCGGTAACATTGTAACCACCCACTTGGCCAAAAATCTATAATATTTTGCCATCACCAGATCGGCGCAGTCACCCTGAGCATTGTGGTATTTTCTTTAGCCAGTTCTGTTCAGCTATTCTAAAGATATAAGCCCTTTTAGTGTCTACTAGCCAAGTTGGCGGTAACATTGTAACCACCCACTTGGCCAAAAATCTATAATAATTTGCCTATTGACATCCATCACCAGATTGGCGTGGTCATCCTGAGCATTGTGGTATTTTCTTTATTCAAATCTGTTCAGCTATTCCAAAGATATAAGCTTTTTTAGTGTCTACTAGCTAACCATCCACTCGGCCAAAAATCTATTGGATTGGTTGACTTTAAAGGGGCTTATTTTGTTGCCCACTCCCCCAACCATTCACAGATATCAGCAGGCAGAGTCTTCGTCTTTTCGGACCCCAACACTAGTGTGAACCTCATATAGCCCTAGTTACAGGCGGGGTAGTTACATAAGGGGGCGCTGTTCAAACTTTTTGCACGTGGGCCCCTCCACATCCCATTTCCAGGGACCTGAAGGCCCCATCTTGCCGTGGACGTGGCTCAAGACTCCTTGCTGAATAGGCTTGTTGTCCTGGGCTCCATATTGGGGGGAGGACAGGATCAGCACTTCTCTAATAGAGACGCATTACCAGCGCGGCTCCGCTGACACGTGGGAGCGACTCCGGTAAAAATAGGAACCACAGGGAGATAAGAGTCCACTAAGCAGAATACACGCGCTGCTAAAATAGCGTCTCTGCTCTCTGATGGCTCCAGGAGCGCGGCCAGGTACTGAAATATGAATGAGCCCTAATACCGAGCCGTCAAAATATTACTAAATGCAATGAAATCCCGAGCATCGCAACGGCAAAACCGCACTACCAGATCGAACCACTAGGTGGCACTCTAACTGCTCCAAAAACATCCCGATGGCCTTGTTATGGAGCGTTCTAAAGCGTATACAGTTTGTTTTTTCCATTGATGATGCATTATGTATATACGCCTCTCTATAGACTGCAACCGCCGCCTATAGAGGTTACGGAGCGTTGTCCTGTATCACACAGACTAAAGTCATAGTCAATGACAGGGCGCGTGCGAAGCAAAGACATGGTCTGTGCAGGGGAGTAGATAGGACCTGACATCTATTTTAGTGGATGCAATGGTGCTTATCTATAAAGGTGTTATCTTCTATTGTAATCCTATCTGTGATGTAAAGGAGGTGGCTGCTGCAAAACAGGATCTGACGTGGTTGTGTAAAACCAGCCTAAGATATTGCTCAAGCTCAGTGCACCAGCCTGATCACTATTCGGGGGACGGACTCCTAATAGCTATGATGGAGTCCTTGCCTTTCCCTGAAACACTGTCCCATCGTGCGTAGGACAAGACAGTATTTTTTACCCTTGGGGCGGAAAACCGATTTTATTTGTTGCATATTTGTCTTTCTGGAAAAGTCTGCCCCTTCCCCTCTGCGTTTTAACTAGTTGGGTTTGTTTACATGTAATTCTGCCAGGAGTAACTGTACAAGAGTAAGCAAACAGCTAAGAAAAGCCATAATAGACAAGATCCGAGGACACTGAACTGCAAATATAGGGCCGATACATGCAGGTACCCACTACATTCTAGCATGTACCATTGTGGAGGATGACAGCTTGTGCCCGACCCCATCTTGTGTCCCGTTCCTCACCGCCCAGAGCTCATCTCCCTCCTCTGTAGAAAATGGTTATCTATAACGGAACGAAAATTCTTCCACGCCGTATCCAATAGTTAAGTGCTGAAAGTGATACTCAGAGCCGACTGCGCTCACACCATGCAGGCAAGGAAAAGAGCAATCTCTGAACACGGTTGCTGTCTGTGAAGAATATCCCATCTGTAATCTCACGAGCAACCAAAGGTAGACAGAAGACTTTTCTTACATTGTAAGCTGTGAGATCTGCAGAATGTTAAGTCCTTTGCACAGAGGAAACAGTTTGCAGACAGGTGTTGAGTCTGCGAGGAGAATCAACCCCTCCCCTCTCCGACTAACCATTAAAGTGTGATACATTTTGGCCCAGAATGACATGATCTATTAAATGAGACCAAGCGACATCTATCCAGATCCAACCATAAATGCATCCAAGAGAAGTGCAGGCTCTCCGGAACCCGGCACTCTTCTTCTATCCAATGCACTACTGTGGCACGGGCAGACGCCATTGACAGGCAAATATGCTGACGTATAGGAATCAGCAGAATCTCTGGAGCCGACATATTAAGAAATGTGACCTCTGGCTGGAAGGTCATTTGGAACTTACTGTATACTATGGGGAAGAGCAACATTGTTACAAGACATGTGAAGGTGGGCAGTACTGTAACATAGGACCCCCGTGGCCCTCCTGCCAAGGCGGACTCATGTCCTCGATGTATTACATGGATGGCCATTCCTTAGAAGAGGCGACATAATGCTATAACTCCCTGGAGTGGAACGTCTTACTGTGAAAACATTCAGCATAAGCCGTGAAGGATGTGGGTCCCACCGCCTCCAGGTAGAGAATGAATGGTGGTGCTTGCACCGCTCTCTCCATTGACTTCTAAGCTGAACAAGCCTACAGAACCTAATGGAGGAAACCATGTGCGGCCCATCTCTCCGGTCATCCTCCACCTGTATGTGGCGGCAACCTCACAGAACTTGCAGTGGACCATCAATTGGTACAACAATGAGTGATCAAAGTAGCAAAACTGAGTAGGGTCCCTACCGTAGACATCAAAATTCAAGCGTGATTTTTTTTCCGTGTCCCCCTACAGATCCATGCAATGTAGCATCGTAATATCTGCAATGCTACAAAGTAATAGTATACTAACAATATTATTTACATGCACCAAATCTGTGGACAAACTACATTTCCCAGGATTCATCCTCCTGCTCTCACTCTCTGTATTTGGGTACTGAGCTTGTAAATGAAGCATCACAGCATCATGTGACCTCAGATGTGGGAGTGGTTTATAACCTATGATTTCATTGCAGAGGAGGGAGGGACACACAGAGGGTGAGAGCAGGCAGATGAATCCTGGGAAATGTAGTTTGTCGGATACATATTCCCTGTCCTTTTACATGCCACTTGTTCATGGCGATCTCTGCTCATACTAAGTAAGGGAGTGCAGTGGGCGGTCCTAAACGTCTTGCCTGTATATTTGTAGCAGTCAGTCACTAATTTGGACCGCCCACTGGACACAAAGGGATTGTAGTCTGGTGTTACTTTTTAAAGGGATTCTACCATTAAAATCTAATTTTTTTGTCCCTAACATGCAGGAATAGCCTTAAGAAAGGCTAGTCGTCTCCTACCTTTAGATGTCTTCTCCGCGCCGCCGTTCCATAGAAATTCCAGTTTTTGCCAGTATGCAAATGAGTTCTCTCGCAGCACTGGGGGCGGGCCCCAGCGCTCAAACAGCACTGGGGGCGTCCCCAATGCTGCAAGAGAACTCTCCAGCGACACCTCCATCTTCTTCAGGAACGGGTCTTCTTCCGGCGGTGGCTTCAAACTTCTAGGCCTCAGGCAGCCGACTGCGCATGCCCACGGCCACAATATTGAAAGCTTACAATACTGAGTCAGCAGCCATTTTCTTGTGGCTGGCAAGCATGCGCAGTTGGCTTTGAAGTTTGAAGCCACCCCCAGAAGAAGACCCGTTCCTGAAGAAGATGGAGGCGGCGCTGGAGAGTTCTCTCGCAGCATTGGGGACGCCCCCAGTGCTGTTTGAGCGCTGGGGCCCGCCCCCAGTGATGCGAGAGAACTCATTTGCATACCGGAGAAAACTGGGATTTCTATGGAACGGCGGTGCGGAGAAGACATCTAAAGGTAGGAGATGACTAGGCTTTCTTAAAGCTATTCCTACGTTTTTGATTTTAATGGTAGAATCCCTTTAATATTTTCGGGACTGGTTCTATTACATTGCAGGAAGCAGCCGTGCCCGTCATGTGTGAACTCCAACAAGCCCATGAACCTTTCAGAGCACGATGGGAGTTGTAGTTTCGCCGCCACGTCTTGCAGACCTCTGGAGAAGGAGCGGAAGGTATCCCATGCTGCATGATGCACGTCCCGCCAGAGCCCATCCATAATCCAAGGTTGTGGGTTATTCATACAACACCAGATTCTTATCCCTCACAAGATAATATCACTTTCTGCTTTGCCACTTTGTGGGGTTGGTTCAGCGACCAGAAAAGCTTCTCGTGACACTGATGTATCAGCTCTCACAAAAAGCGAGCAGCGGGTGTTATCTCGCGGGAGATTATATCAGGAGATTGATGAATCCTCCGCTCGGAGTAGGGAAAAAAAAGAAAAAATTGGTAAGAGACTTTGTAGCGCAGATCAATGTGTACTTTATCACAATGCGGCTGATGGAATATTCTGCATCTCTTGCATCATTACCAGCGCGCTCAATCATTACACACTTCAGCCGGGCCCGCGCCGAAAGATTAATATCGGCCCCGCGCGACTTAATCTATACCTGGCAGATGTGACATTAATTTGTGGCGGGCCCACTTTGTACTGAGTAATAGTTAGGCCTTAGGATGATGAATTTCTGATCGCTGTCTTGTTATCGGGAAAGGTCTCCGCATTCACCTGCCATGATTTATTCCACTGTTTGGCGATATGTTTTAGGGTTAATGCGTAAGAGTCCGAGTCTAGACCACAAGGCGCACGCGTAGCGGTCGGGTGTTTCTGCATTATCCTGATGGCTGCGTTCTTCACCTCCGCCATTAAAGGAGTTTTCCGGGGATTTCTGTGTCTCTGTGTGAGCTCCTGGCATCCTCTGCATTGGTTTACATGGGTAACTTCCTGCGGTCTTAACCTACAACTACCATGATCTGCCTCTTACTCCCTCCCTGTTTCCCTTGCTAGCCCACAGACTACTAAGCCCTAACTACCTATCCAACTAACTCAGTCCACCCTGCAACCCATCAAACTTACCTGTCTTCTGTGTCCCGGAGATCAGTTTCTTCTGTTCCGCCGGTTCCTTCTTGCGCATGCGTAGAAGGCGCTCTTCAATTCTGCCGGTGAAAGTACAATAGAGCTCTATTGCACAGGCGCTGGCAGAAGCGGAGGTAGTGATATTTGGTGTCAGAAGACTGGTAAGTATGATGGGAGGGGTTATCGGTGATGCTTCGTTTCTGGAAACGCGGAAATGGAATGTTGTTAATCCAGTTTCCGTGTTTCCAGAAACGAATTGCCACCAATACTCCCCCATCATACTTACCAGTCTTCTGGCACCAAATGTCACTTCCTCCACTTCTGCCTGCGCCTGCGCAATAGAGCTCTATTGTACGCTCACCGGCAGAATTGAAGAGCGCCTTCCACGCATGCGCAAGAAGGAGGCGGCGAGACAGAAGAAGCTGATCTCCGGCACACAGAAGACAGGTAAGTATGATGGGTTGCGTTGTGGACGGAGTTCGTTTGGTAGGTAGGTAGGGCTAGTAGTCTGTGGGCTAGCTAGGGAAACAGGGAGGGAGTAAGAGGCAGATCATGGTAGTTGTAGGTTAAGACAGCGGGAAGTTACCCATGTAAATACAGATTTTTTTTAAGTTAGGTGGGGGAGGGGGTTTAGTGTACTGTTTAATTTTTAATTCATCCCGGACAACCCCTTTAACAGCTTCAAGTATTGGTGATTATACTGTGTATATACAAGAAAGATACCATAGCTGTCACCTGAATCATAAAGGACCAGCAGTGATACGAGCATGAAGTGAGAACGTGGAGCCCTGTTATTACCTATATTCAATGTACTGGGGCCAAAGATAGACACTGACCTTTCTTCCCCTTAAAGGGGTTATATGGAAGTAATAAAGTTCACCAGTCCATTTATTAGTAATTTACACATCAGTCTCCCAGGGCTCTGTTCATTATGGAGGGCTGCGGGGGAGGCCAGAAGTCTAGTTTCTCTGTCTCCCCTGCAGCCACTCCGAGCCTGTGACATCATTGACTCCACCCGGACTCGGGCCACAGCTCCTTTCAGTAGAATAAAGTCGGACATGTGACCTAGAGTCCGAGCGGCTGTACGTGAGACAGAGGAACCAGAAGTTTGGCCTCCCCCGCAGCCCTCCGCAAATATAATGGATCCAGGGGACTGTGGTGTACATCAATAATAAAGTTTAGCTGGGAATGCACTGGAACATATTATTACTCTCCAGATATCCCTTTAAGGAGAGATTATCATATATCCAGTGAAATCTCTGCTCTTTCTTTGTTAAAACGTCAAGGGGGAGGTCCTGTCAGTGATCAGCGGTAGTCTATACCCACGATCATAGAGAGAACGGAGATAAATTCTTAATTTTTTGCAAGATCCAAGTCATATAATGCATAGAGAGTCTTATTTCCTATGTACGCACTGTGCGTTATCTAAAAAGGTGTCCAAAAATGTAGGTGACCTTGAATGTACATTTACCTTGCCCAACTTGTCAATGGAGGTGCACACGGTCTTGAACTTGTCGTCTGGAACGCCACATGTTGTGAGGAGTCCGTAGAGAAGTCTTCTGTCATTCACCTTTTGGAACCCAAAACACACACGATAAGTAAGGAAGAAGAAATCGGACAACGGACAATGCTGCAATTTCGAAAACCATTGCAAAAATCTGCAGCGCAAATGCTGCAATTCCAAAAACCCTTACGAAAATCTACAGCGCAAATGCTACCATTTCGAAAACCGTTGCAAAAATCTGCAGCGCAAAATGCTACGATTTCAAAAAACGCTGTGAAAATCTGGCGCAAATGCTGCGATTTTAAAAACCCTCACGAAAATCTGCAGTAGAAATGCTGCAATTTCAAGGACCGTTGAGAAAATCTGCAGTGCAAATGTTGCGATTTGAAAAACCCTTGCGAAAATCTACAGCGCAAATGCTACCATTTCTAAAACTGTTGCAAAAATCTGCAGCGCAAAATGCTACAATTCCAAAAAAGCTGTGAAAATCTGTGGCACAAATGCTGAAATTTCAAGGACCGTTGCAAAAATCTGCAGTGCAAATGCTGCAATTCGAAAAACCCTTACGAAAATCTACAGCGCAAATGCTACCATTTCGAAAACCGTTGTGAAAATCTGCAGCGCAAATGGTACGATTCCAAAAACTGTTGCCAAAACCTGCAGTGCAAATGCTACGATTTCAAAAAACACTGCGAAAATCTGTGGCACAAATGCTGCGATTTTAAAAACCTTTGCGAAAATCCGCAGTAGAAATGCTGCAATTTCAAGGACCGTTGCAAAAATCTGCAGTGCAAATGTTGCGATTCGAAAAACCCTTGCAAAAATCTACAGCGCAAATGCTACCATTTTGAAAACCGTTGCAAAAATCTGCAGCGCAAAATGCTACGATTTCAAAAATGCTGCAAAAATGTGTGGTGCAAATGCTGCAATTTCAACGACCGTTGCAAAAATCTGCAGGGTAAATGCTGCGATTCGAAAAACCCTTGCGAAAATGTACATCGCAAATGCTGTTTCGAAAACTGCTGTGAAAATCTGCAGCGCAAATGCTATGTATGCTACGCTGTGTTTTTGTAAATTGCACCATGTCAATTATACCTATGGAAATGCAGGCGGCAGTTTTTCGGCTGAGTCTCGCTACGTGGGGGCCTTAAGGAAACAATAAACCTGCAAGTCTATACCTTTCTACAATCAGATAGCAAGTCTGTCTTCATTGCACGCGGACAGATAAAGAAATACATTTTGGGGCCGAGACGTTCGATCCAAATACGTTCCAGAAGTTGGAAGCGTTATCAGAGCTGGTGATAATGACTCTTTGCAGCGTGCAGCGAATGAAGGTGCTGTGTCAGAACGTTCCAAGAACATTCCATTTATTACCAATTACACATTCCCCAGAAAGAGCAGAGGATGCAGAAACCTCCCCGGAACGCCGGACGCAAAAACATCTGTATTTCGCTTCATTCCACTAAGTGTGAGCTTTATTTGTTTCACATCAGCACTTACCTTAATAAGAAAGTCTCCCAGTTCCAGCTGGCTGAGGATCTCATACATAATCTTCAGACACTCGGCGTCAGGGAGCAGGGGGTCGTAGTGTCCAGCAATGTCAAAATCCTGCCATGAATATGCATGGAGGGATCAATAGAGACAGGCCGAGCCATGCAAGATAGATGGGGTCACATTTTAGATCTCATACATTTTAAAGGAGGTAAAGAGTATGACAAACATTGTTTTCATAATGACGGATGGTTAGGCGGTATATCATGTACACACGTCGGCGATAGAGTCTGGGGACAGTCACAAAGCAGCGTCCCGTCCAGTCTAGGTGATAGGATGGACCACACATAGGTCATGTCTAAATAGGAAGCTTAGAATTTTATCCAGCCCCATATGATACATGATACCGACACCCGGACCCTGGACAGATCAGATGTACTTGCAGCTTTCGGGTGCCAGCATTGCATGGGGAGCGCACTCAGGCTGCAATTCCCTAGAACCACCACTATAGAGTGAATGGGGCTGCTGCGCCGCTCCCAATACTTAAAGAGTAGCGCCTGCACGCATTTCACGACCACTGTTGTATCTTCCAACACCCAGAGGCTGCGGGAACAGCTAATCTGTCTTGGGTCTGGTTGTCGGACCCCACAGATCGCATACTAAAGACCTAAAAGTCATTGTGGGGCCGGAAAACCTTTGAACTCCAGTATTTCTTTATTAAACAAACACTATCCTGGAAAGAGTTTTTTCTGTGCAGATAGATAGGTTAGAATCACCAGAACCCAGCTGTGCAGATAGATAGGTTAGTGTCACCAGAACCCAGCTGTGCAGATAGATAGGTTAGAATCACCAGAACCCAGCTGTGCAGATAGATAGGTTAGAATCACCAGAACCCAGCTGTGCAGATAGATAGGTTAGAATCACCAGAACCCAGCTGTGCAGATAGATAGGTTAGTGTCACCAGAACCCAGCTGTGCAGATAGATAGGTTAGAATCACCAGAACCCAGCTGTGCAGATAGATAGGTTAGCGTCACCAGAACCCAGCTGTGCAGATAGATAGGATAGTGTCACCAGAACCCAGCTGTGCAGATAGATAGGTTATTGTCACCAGAACCCAGCTGTGCAGATAGATAGGTTAGAATCACCAGAACCCAGCTGTGCAGATAGATAGGTTAGCGTCACCAGAACCCAGCTGTGCAGATAGATAGGTTATTGTCACCAGAACCCAGCTGTGCAGATAGATAGGTTAGAATCACCAGAACCCAGCTGTGCAGACAAATAGGTTAGTGTCACCAGAACCCAGCTGTGCAGATAGATAGGTTAGTGTCACCAGAATCCAGCTGTGCAGATAGATAGGTTAGTGTCACCAGAACCCAGCTGTGCAGATAGATAGGTTAGTGTCACCAGAACCCAGCTGTGCAGATAGATAGGTTAGTGTCACCAGAAACCAGCTGTGCAGATAGATAGGTTAGTGTCTCAGGTCTGGTTGTCGGACCCCACAGATCGCATACTAAAGACCTAAAAGTCATGGTGGGGCCGGAAAACACCAGTATTTCTTTATTAAACAAACACTGTCCCGGAGAGAGTTCTGGAAGCCCCAGAGCATCACGATACAAAGTCTATTATACTATAATCTATAGGAAAATGAATAATAATACATGATAAATGATTATATAGATACTCACACATTGATAAAACTCTCTGTAGCGCCCCCTGCCTGGATTGTCCCGCCTGTAAACTTTTGAGATCTGGTAGCGTTTCATGTGACTGATCTTATTCATGGCCAAATATCGTGCAAAGGGAACCTTGTATAGTGGGGTCAAGGAAATGACATGTTATAGTTATAGACGCAATGTATAAAGGTAGCCTATCAGCAGAAGCCAGGAGATCAGCCCAGTCCCGCAGATAGATAGGTTAGGGTCACCTGAATCAAATGGGGTTCTCCCATTGTGAATCGGTGAATGCGCAGTAAGGACCCGTAAACACAATATTACAATTGTATCATTCAATGTTGCAGCAGTCGGATGTATTCTGCTGCAAATAGTATATACCTACCCAGCTGCGGAATCCGTGGCAGGATCGAGCAGGACGCTTATTTTTTCCCCACGTCCTGCTCCAATCGCTGCCGCCCATTGAAAACATCAGGAAGCAAAATCGGGGCTGAATGCGCAGCTGATTTATCAATGGCAGATACTGCTGTGTGAATGGGCTCCAACTCTTCCACAAGGTAGTGACAGAGGGTTACAGAAGGATACAGTCAGGTCATAGCGCAAGGACAGCTGCTCCCCTCCCTGATCTTTCAGGTCATAGATAAGTTTGGAATCTTCTCCATATTTCCCAATCAGAGTTTCCTGCAACATTGTCAAGGAGTTTAGTAAGAGGAACAAATCTAACAAGAAACAACATCATCCTAGGAGACGGCAAAAAAGTAAAAAAATTAGCTTAGAAACAGCTATGCAGTGCAGATAGATAGGTTAGAATCACCAGAACCCAGCTGTGCAGATAGATAGGTTAGTGTCACCAGAACCCAGCTGTGCAGATAGATAGGTTAGGGTCACCAGAACCCAGATCTACAGATAGATAGGTTAGGGTCACCAGAACCCAGATCTACAGATAGATAGGTTAGTGTCACCAGAACCCAGCAGTGCCGATAGATAGGTTATTGTCACCAGAACCCAGCTGTGCAGATAGATAGGTTAGTGTCACTAGAACCCAGCTGTGCAGATAGATAGGTTAGTGTCACCAGAACCCAGCTGTGCAGATAGATAGGTTAGTGTCACCAGAACCCAGCTGTGCAGATAGATAGGTTAGTGTCACCAGAACCCAGCTGTGCAGATAGATAGGTTAGTGTCAAGAGAACCCAGCTGTGCAGATAGATAGGTTAGGGTCACCAGAACCCAGATCTACAGATAGATAGGTTAGGGTCACCAGAACCCAGATCTACAGATAGATAGGTTAGGGTCACCAGAACCCAGATCTACAGATAGATAGGTTAGTGTCACCAGAACCCAGCTATGCAGATACGTTAGTGTCACCAGAACCCAGCTGTGCAGATAGATAGGTTAGTGTCATTAGAATCCAGCTGTGCAGATAGATAGGTTAGAATCACCAAAACCCAGATTTGCTTAACAAAAATGATTCCTTTTAATTATATTCAACATTTCACATTCTATAAATGAATTAGATGTTAGTTTGTTACATTGTTACAATCACTGGCATTCTAATGAATTAGAGGATCCTGATGAAGACCTGGAGGCTGCCGCAACAACTGATATTAGACCCCCACTGATCACATACTGATGACCTATCCCGTAGAAGGGTCATCAATATTAAAAACCCATTAGGGGGTCGGAAAAACCAGTTTATTCTTGAAGCCTAGAAATTAGTCCAGGTTATCGCGATCATCATTCTTATCATTTCACCATCAATTTCTCCATAAACCTCTACGAAAAAAGACATCAAACCCTTCAGGGGGCAGAAGCCAATACCTCTTTTTATGGCGCCTAGGACGCGCAGAAGGCGATCGAGCGGGCGGCGGAGCGTGGCGCAATCTACATTGCATGTGCAATACGGGAAAATTGTCATCTTCTAAATCATATTTACGCCGTTATAGATCCGTCCTATAGGAAGGAAAGATGGCGGCTCTTCGGTAACAGGAAGAATGTCACCGCCACCTTCTTACGACCTTTATTACCGTTGACAGCCCAGCTAGAACATTACGCCATAGATCATATCGCCCGGGCCTACGTGTTTTTAAATTGACTTGCGCTCGAGGGTCTCGCGTCTGGGCGTATTTGGGGAAAAAAAAGTGATATAAAGAGGTCACGGGAGGGATTATAAATCTGGAGAGTAGGATTCATAATTTATCAGGATATCACATTAGGTAAGTTGTGATCGCGCGGCGCCCTTGGACTCTTTCGGGATAATTATGTGTGTAATTTACTGTCCGGTCTCCAGGGGATGAGCCGGCGACTTTATCTTGTGATACATTATTCATTCTCGCCCTCTTTTTGTTGACTACATGCTGACTGGTTGGCGCGCGCCACATATTTATGCCTATCATTATAAGGTTGGGCTGGTAACCCTCCAAAAGTAATTACACGGGTGGGGAAAACGTAAGTTTAATTACGCCGTAAACGCAAACGTTGTACTTAGTCGTTCTCTTTAAGTAATAGGCGAGAGCAGCGAGCCAAGTTATTTGTTGGCCAGACCGAGAGACTGCACTTCTTCGTCTCTGTGCACATACGCCTTTGGTACGTCTGTCGCGATAAGATTCTGCAGCGTTCTTCTTGCCATAAAAGTGATCGCGCCAACAGCGGAGACCGCCAAGTTGTCGTAGTCCATCGGTCTTAGAAAATGGATCCATGCACATGCGGGCAGAACAGGAAGTTTGCAAGGAGCAGGTTTAACCAATAGCTAAAGAGCAGGAAGTCGATTGTTTTGGTCTGGTCATTAAAGTGGACCTTTCAGCACCTCCACCCATTCAAGTTCTCACCATCTGTTAATTGGTCCGGCACCACTGATTCCAGCGCAGTTGGAATTTTATCTCTAGCCCCCACCATTCCTGAGCAACAAGCGCAGTTGGTTTTGGTGCCTGATGTGCTATCTAAGCTCTGTAACTTCAAGTGGCTGGTGTCAGGCAGGGGCGTGGCTCAGTAGTCCAATCAGAGGCAGCCAGTGTCAGAGCTCAGTCACACCCCTTGTCAGCTCCTGCCTGACAGTACAGAGTCTAAACAGCACATCAAGCACCAAAACTAGCAAGCAATGATTTTCTCAGGAACAGTGGGGGCTAGATAGATAGGTTAGTGTCACCAGAACCAGCATATCACCCCAGCCCTGCAGATAGACAGGTTACTGTCACCAGAACCAGCATATCACCCCAGCCCTGCAGATAGATAGGTTACTGTCACCAGAACCAGCATATCACCCCAGCCCTGCAGATAGATATGCTGGTTCTGGTGACAGTAACCTATCTATCTGTAGGGCTGGGGTGATATGCTGGTTCTGGTGACAGTAACCTGTCTATCTGCAGGGCTGGGGTGATATGCTGGTTCTGGTGACACTAACCTATCTATCTGCAGGACTGGGGTGATATGCTGGTTCTGGTGACAGTAACCTATCTATCTGCAGGGCTGGGGTGATATGCTGGTTCTGGTGACACTAACCTATCTATCTGCAGGGCTGGGGTGATATGCTGTTCTGGTGACAGTAACCTATCTATCTGCAGGGCTGGGGTGATATACTGGTTCTGGTGACAGTAACCTATCTATCTGCAGGGCTGGGGTGATATGTTGGGTCTGGTGACAGTAACCTATTTATCTGCAGGGCTGGGGTGATATGTTGGCTCTGGTGACAGTAACCTATCTATCTGCAGGGCTGGGGTGATATGCTGGTTCTGGTGACAGTAACCTATCTATCTGCAGGGCTGGGGTGATATGCTGGGTCTGGTGACACTAACCTATCTATCTGTAGGGCTGGGGTGATATGCTGGGTCTGGTGACACTAACCTATCTATCTGTAGGGCTGGGGGATATGCTGGGTCTGGTGACAGTAACCTATCTATCTGCAGGGCTGGGGTGATATGCTGGTTCTGATGATACTAACCTATCTATCTGCAGTGCTGGGGTGATATGCTGGTTCTGGTGACAGTAACCTATCTATCTGCAGGGCTGGGGTGATATGCTGGGTCTGGTGACAGTAACCTATCTATCTGCAGGGCTGGGGTGATATGCTGGTTCTGGTGACAGTAACCTATCTATCTGCCGGGCAGTGTTCTTGCGGCAGACTTGTATTTGGCCAACCCTACAGCTCAGGCCTACAGTAAAGGTAGATCAGGTCCGGCCATGACCACGTGAGCGCCATCTCTGGGCGGTTACTGCTGATAGATCTATAAAGATTGATGCAAGAAATAAACAAGGTGACTTGAAGAGTCGCGGGCGCAGAAACCAAGCAATCACTGGAGCCCTCCTGACTGCTGCGAGGACTGTCACTGTATGGTAATGCCTAATCACTGCAATCCCCAAAGCTGACATGGTTCACGCTATCCACGCTGAATAACAAGTGAATTAATCGCCGGCTGTTTCTTTAGACTCGCTCAGCAGGTGCTCGGTCATGAGAAGAAGATAAAATATTTATAAGTAAGTTTAAATAAGCAGAATAATAATGTGGGCATAATGTATTCCGTCAAACCGCTGCAACATAATAAAAACGCCCTATGAAAATGCATTAGATTAATGGCGACGCTAATCACCAACGCAACGCTACGACTAACGTCTCCGTCGCCGCTACCTAGAACAGGTGAGAATGGAACGCAACACCGCAACAACAGAGTATGACATCACCGCCTCCACCAATTCTAGTCCTTAGCATTCTAGCACAGTTGGAATTTTCTCTCTAGCCCCCACCATCCCTGAGCAACATGGTGCTTGATGTGTTATGGAAGATTTCTAATGTCAAGTGGGCGGTGTCAGACAAAGGGGCGTGATTCAGAGGCAGCCAGGGTCAGAGCTCAGAATCACACTCCTTGCTCCTGTCTGACCCCGCCCTCCTGACAGTACAGAAACTAAATAATATATCAGAGTCCAAAACTAATGGCATTGATTGCTCAGGAATGGTGGGGGTTAGAGAAAAATTACAACTGTAATTGCATTTAATGGTTCATCCCGGTCCCCAGGAGCCTTGATCACTACTTTTCAGGAGGGCTGCGGGGGAGGCTGGAACTTTCATTCATGTCTCCCTTGCAGCTGCTCCGACTCACTGTCACATGACCAACTTCCTTCTACTGAATGGAGCTGCGGCCTGACTCTGAGCAGCCGGTGACATCCCAGAGTTGATGCAACTACAGTGGAGACAGCGGGACAAGAGTTCCGGCCTCCCCCACAGCCCTCCACAAAAGTAAAACATTAGTAATAAAACTTATCCAGTGCATAGAAGTGCTATGTCACACCCCCGAAAATCCCTTTAAGACTACATACACATCTGTTTTATTTAACCTATTCTTCAGTCATGTCATAGGAACAGATTAAAGCTAGATTTGTTCTATGACGGACAACTGCAGATACAGAGGGACCCCACTGACTATTAGGGAGTCTGTCAAGTGTCCACTGTCTTCTCTCTGACATAGAAAGACAAAAATCGGGCTTACAGGACTGTTTAGTCCACGATTTTAGACAGACTCTGCATAGGAGGCTCCATTCTGATGTGAACATAGCCTTATTCTTAAGAACTGGTCCTTAAAGGGGTTGTCCGGGATAAATTGATCTTTGGAATCTAATGCTGGCCCAGAAGAAGTGAAGTCCTGTGTGGAGACAGGTAAGTATGATGGGGGTTGAGTTAGATAGGAAGGGCTATTAGTGGGAGGGGCTAGCTAGGGAAACAGGGAAGGGGTGTGAGAAAGGGAGGGGAAAGAGGGGAGTCAGCTCTGAGTGAAGCGCAAGGTATCATGGTAGTTGTAGGAAAACATAACAGGAAGCTAAACCTTGTAAACAAATGCAGAAGATGCCAGGAGCTCCCACAGACTTTAGAAATCACTCAAAAAGCTGCTAAACAAAACGACAGATCCCATTACAGACAATCGGGTCCCCTGGGATCCCTGTGTAACCGCTGTCTTACCCCCCAGTATCACTGCCCGGTCCCTGCCCAATCCTGGGGTACAGAAGAACAAACCCCAAACACCTGCGGACTACACTATATAGTGCCAAGAAAAACAATAGCCCTCCTGGCTATTCCGGCTTCGTGGCACAGAATCATCCGGCCTCCCAAATTTGCCAACCCATCCTCGCTCCGTCAGAGAGAACTCTATCCACCCGTTCCCGTCGGCGGGGTGACGATGCCGGATGACTACGTGCACGCGCACACTCGGCCTTTCTCTAGCTCATGGCCAGGTCACCCGCTCCATTTGTTGCTTAGCGATGGGCGACGCACTCGTTCACACTTTGCAGAAAACAAAACAAAACAAGGCCTAACAAAAATAACTACATCGTACGTTCTGCGAGAAATCGAGGTAATGCAGATTGAAAGGGAATGTGTCCTCAGGAAATTTAACCCCTTCCTGCCGGCGGCCTATTTTGATTTTCGTTTTCCAAACTCCGACACTAGAATCCTGATAATTCTGGACAATGTAGCGATGACTTACCTTCCAAATGGACTAGCACTGGGGCAATCCCAAATGATGTGCTGGAATATGGGGCGGTGGACCCGTGGCGTCTATTATCGGGAAGAGGCAGCAATGGGGACCCAAGTCCCGTACCAGGAGATCCGCGCTCAATGGTCGTGGGGGTGAAATACAAATCCAAATATTGGCAGAAGAACCTTTTATTAAAGGGATCCTGTCATTTAAACACTTTGTTTCTCCCTACCACGTCGGAATAGCCTTAAGAAAGGCTATTCTTCTCCTACCTCTCGTTGTATTCTCCGCGCTGCCGTTCGCTTGAAACACCGGTTTTCATCAGTATGCAAATGAGTTCTCTCGCAGCACTGAGGGCGGGCCCCAGCGCTCAAACAGCACTGGGGGAGTCACCAATGCTGCCAGAGAACTCTCCATTGCCGCCTCCATCTTCGTCAGGAACGTCCTCTTCCTGTGTCTTCTTCCGGCGCAGGCTTTGAAACTTGTAGGCCTCGGGCAGAGCCGTCTGCGCATGCCCAAAGGCCACAAGAAAATGGCCGCTTACTTACTGTGTAAGTGGCCATTTTTCTTGTGGCCGTGGGCATGCGCAGTAGGCCTTGCGCCTGCGCCGGAAGAAGACGAAAGAAGATGACGTTCATGACGAAGAGGGAGGCGGCGCTGGAGAGTTCTCTGGCAGTATTAGGGACGCCCGCAGTGCTGTTTGAGCACTGGAGCCCACCCCCATTGCTGCGAGAGAACTCATTTGCATACTGGCGAAAATCGGTATTTCAAGCGAGTCTAATAAAGTGGACCACTCGAAAGCAAAAGATCGTCTAATTTATTGGTTCATCTCATGTATTGATTTATCTAGTGATTGCATGTCTACCAAAGTGAATATGTAACAAGCTACGTATCTAATTAATGAATATAAGACACTTCGTGGTAGATCTTATTCAAGAAATAGGTTTTATTCTTCACTTACGCTTCCATATCAGTCTATGAAGAGAGGAGGGAGGATAGAAAAGACACTCAAATAATTGCTGCTACTCAAAAAGATTTGAACACTGCTAGGTTGTACATAAGAAACTGTGAGTGAACAGAATGAGACAGAATCCTACTCCACCCCTCCCTTCTCCATAGAGCTCTATGCATGAGGCTGAATATGGAGACGGATATAATGATTGGCGATATTATATGCCACTAAAGAGCTCATTGCACTCAATTCAGCACAGTCAGCTTTACCAGTATGCGCCTGGGTGCCGGAGACATCGGAGCCACTAATTTTAGCATCAACATCCCTCCACTGTCAGAAGGGTAGGCTTTATAGCATGGCGTCACCACTGGGATGTGAGGAACGCCCCCATGATAGTACTGCCAGGGGGGGGGGCGCTCTTCAAAGCCCAGCGATGACACTGGCAGGGTTCAGCTCCCTAGATCACTCCACCCACGCCTCCGCTGAGCTCACCGGTACTTGAATTACCTGTGCTACGAGGGCTGGCTTTACTATAACTAGTCAGTCCCCATAGCCTGTGAGATCAGGGAGGAGGCGGAGATGAACATGACCTAGGGGTCCCGATTTTACCCCCTTTAAGATAGGTAATCGATTATATAGCCTGAAAAAAACCCTCTAACATATTAAACACCAATAACTTACCTTCAGCTCAAACACCGGGGTGTCGATGCCCTCGGCTCCATGACGTTTAAAGCAATTTAACACTATACTGAACACCTTCTCCCGAATGGCCATCTGCTTGGGGTCAACATCATGTGTGCCCTGGGATCACAATGCAGAAAATGGTAGGACTATTAGATCGCAAATATATATATAGGAGACACAGTATATATGCAGATTTAAAGGGATCCTATCACTCCGGCCCAATTTTTTGTAGTTAGCACGTCAGAATAGCCTTAAGAAAGGCTATTCGTCTCCTACCTTTCGTTGTCTTCTCCGCGCCGCCGTTCGCCTACAATCCCGGTTCTTGTCAGTATGTCAATTAGCTCTCTCGCAGCACTGGGGGCGGGCCCCAATGCTGCGAGAGAACTCTTTCTAGCGCCACCTCCTCTTCAGTCACTTCTTGCGGCGGTGGCTTGTAACTTCTGAGGCCTTGGGCAGAGCAGGCTGCACATGCCCACAGGCCACGAGAAAATGGCCGCTTACAATACTGTGCAAGCGGCCATTTTCTCGTGGTCTGTGGGCATTTGCAGTCTGCTCTGCCCAAGGCTCGAAGCCTTAGAAGTTACAAGTCACCGTCGGAAAAAGAGGATGAAGATGACGCTGCTGAAGAAGAGGAGGCAGCGCTGGAGAGAGTTCTCTCGCAGCATTGGGGCCGCCCCCAGTGCTGTCTGAGCACTGGGGCCCGCCCCCAGTGCTGTCTGAGCACTGGGGCCCGCCCCCAGTGCTGTCTGAGCACTGGGGCCCGCCCTCAGTGCTGTCTTTGCGCTGGGACCCGCCCCCAGTGCTGCAAGAGAGCTCATTTGCATACCGAGAGAAACCGGGATTGTAGGCGAACGGCGGCGCGGAGAAGACGACGAAAGGTAGGAGACAAATAGCCTTAAGGTTATTCGGACGTGGCACCAACAAAAAATTGGATCTGAGTGATAGGATCCCTTTAAACATCTTAAAAATAAAATTACTTTTGGCGTCTTGAGTACAAAGTTTTTCCTTTGATCCACATGATGCGTTTTTTCTGTCGCGTTTTGATGTACAAATGATTTTGCGGTGACCTGTAAATATACGGAATGCGTTAATATCTGATGGCGAAAACCTGCGTAAAGTAAGAGGGATCGTCTAATAAAACAGTAATGGGGACCAATAACAACCTTGGCACAATTTTTGGTGGAATCTGCGGCGGCGTCTTCTACAGAGACCCCAACGCAGATGCGAACCAAACCTACAAGATGCTCCAAATTTTGAGACATTTTGCTACAGTGTATAAATTTGGTGCAACTTATAGCAATGTGGGAAAACAGGGAGCCACAGACATGGGAACAAACAGCAGGATATCGGGGGCCAAAGTAATGGCCAAAGACCTGCTCAAGTGAATGACAATCTTACCTGAGGATTAGGAATATTGGCCCGTGAAGATGGTGTAAATGGACACAATGAGATTCTCCGGGCCACCAGGATTCTCCAGCAGGACGCGGACACACATTTTATGGCTGCCATGATTTCCAGGAATCTTTTATTTTTCCGCACGTCATCCCTCCATCCTACTGATCAAGGCTCAAGAACAGATCTGGGGTGAAAAACAAGAACCAATGTAAACAATCGGCTGCACAAAGAGTCACGACAGTCATATTCCAATATACTTTCTGTATAAATGTCAATGACAGGCCCTGGTCGTGTCATGGACAGTCCCAGGTCGTGTGATGGACAGTCCCAGGTCGTGTGATGGGCGGTTCCTGGTCGTGTAATGGGCGGCCGCTGGTCGTGTGATGGGTGGCCCCAGGTCGTGTCATGGACGGTCCCAGGTTGTGTCATGGACGGCCCCTGGTTGTGTCATGGACGGTCTCAGGTTGTGTCTAGGACGGTCCCTGGTGGTGTCATGGACGGTCCCAGGTCAGGTGATGGACGGTCCCAGGTTGTGTCATGGACGGTCTCAGGTCGTGTCATGGACGGTCCCTGGTCGTGTCATGGACGGTCTCAGGTCGTGTCATGGACGGTCCCTGGTCGTGTCATGGACGGTCCCAGGTCAGGTGATGGGCGGTTCCCGGTCGTGTGATGGGCGACCGCTGGTCGTGTGATGGACGGCCCCTGGTCGTGCCATGGACAGTCCCTGGTCATGTCATGGAAGGTTCCTGATCATGTTATGAACACGTAGGTGCACATCTCGTTACTGTCACAGACCCGAGCAGGGACCATCCGTGACACGACCAGCGACCGTCCGTCACACGACCAGCGACCGTCCGTGACACAACCAGGGACCGTCCGTGACACAACCAGGGACCATCCGTGACACGACCAGCGACCGTCCGTGACACAACCAGGGACCGTCCGTCACACGACCAGCGACTGATTTTTATCCACTTCCAGTAAGCAGAATGAAGACAACAAGCCGAGCTCTAGAAATCCAGGAGGAATTGACACAGAAAGTCTATTGGACAATGGCACAACTTTTCATTATACAAACAATAACACTTATTTGCTGAAACTGGACGATCCCTTTAAGGCTAAGGCTTCCCGTAGTGGACCACAGCAAAAAAATGTGCAAAGGGAAAAAACCGCAGTGACAACGTATCACAATTTTTCCACCACGCATAGTTAAACCGCCGGCGTTTCCCATAGGTATAATGGACTTGCTGCGATTTCCTAATAACACGACACATTAACCCCTTCCAGATTTCAGTAAAAGAATGGGACAATAAATTGATGTGTCACCTCCACTGCATGTCACATCCTAAACACACAAACATACATGTGGGAATGAAGGAGACCTCAGTGCAATGACCGGGCTAATCACATGGGCTCAGCCATGACATTGCCCTGAGCCAGTGACTGCTGACCTTGTATTCATTCATGTCTTATAGACCAGCACTGCAATGCTCCTCAGCTCTTCTCTGCTCCTGTAACACACAGCCCACGTGATCCTGTCACCTCCACAGGGAAGGGGGACCTGTCTACCCTCTGCTTTACTCTCTATGGTGTGCACTCGTGACGTCACAGGATGGCACTTATACACTATAATACATATAATATTCACAGCGTAAGTGCCTCACTATACAACACTCTCCGAATAAAGACACACAGTCACCTTTAAGTCTGGTTTTGAATCTGTTTACCGGTATTGATATCTGACATGCCCACAACAAAGATGGCGCCTAGTGTCTGACTGGCTTTCGTTTACGTCCGTATTTTACGTCAGTGTTTTATGTATGATATATCATCGCGTTATATATGACAGTCCTATCAGTTTTATACCGGTTTGAGGAATATGCTAATAAGTACAGGCCCCGCCCCCTGTTACCGGGCCAGACCCAGCGCTGTCTGGAGTGGGCGGGGCCACGGCCGTGGTCATGGTGACTGCAGGGAGCTACCCTCCCACGTGACGTCACTCGGCGCGACAGTCGGCATTAGGGTTCAAGATGGCGTCAGGAAGCGGGGTGAGTGGCTGGTGGAGCTCCCGGTGGTTCTTGGTGGTCGGTGCCCGTTGGTCTGCGTCCTGTTGCTCATTGACTTCCCGCTCTGTGGAGGCGGCTGTGGCACTACAAGTCCCAGCCTGTCCCGCTGGTGGTCAGGAAGGATCTGGCCGTAAAGCAGTGAACTGTGGTAAAGATAGAGGGGTCCTGCTCTCACACGGGGGGGAGGACATTCTGGCTCCTTCATTGTCTGTAGCTGGGGTAGACAACCAGATGTCGTAGGACTACAACTCCCAGCATGCACTCCGGCGTCCCATGGAAGTGAATGGAGCATGCTGGGAGTTGTAGTTTCACAGCAGCTGGAGTGCTAAAAGGGGCCGTGACCCCTGCCCTGTACCTATCTGTATACTGTGCCCGCGTCTCTCTGTATATACTCCGTAGGGCCCCTCTGTGTGTATAGATAGGTATACGCACACACAGGTATATACATACTGTACAGGAAACCTCTTTGAGAAGAAAGCCTATTCACACGGAGTAAATGTGGCACACAATATACCGCGTTTACGGGACGTTAGCACCGCGATTTTGACAGTGCATGTTTGCGGTCGCGTTTACGTGTGTTTACGCAGCGCTAACGAGACCGGAAACATGCACCGTCAAAATCGCGGCGCATTGTGCACCCGTTTACTCTGTGTGAATAGGCCCTTAGGTAGTTGGTCTTCTCAAAGAAGATGGTTAAAGGGATTCTACCATTAAACCCCTTTTTTTGTGGATAAGACGTCGGAATAGACTTTAGAAAGTCTATTCGGTACTATTCCGTTATCGGGCCAGCAGCAGCGCAGTTCAGCAGCAGCTTTCGGGACAGCAGTTCAGCAGTGGGAATTACAATGACATCCGAGGACTGCTGGCCCGATGCTTGTGCCCAGTAACCAGTACATCGATGACCCCCCTCCCCCATCCTTCTCCTCCTGCCAGTGCTGCCCCCCAGCTCTCCTTACATCTTCCCCGTACCCTCTCCCCGCCACACGACTAGGCCTCACCTCAGCGCTAGTACCGAGACCGAAAGGAAAGACACCGGGGCTCAATCCAGGCCCTGACAAGAAACACGCCGACTATAGGAACGGTGAGCTACAGCGAGCCGGAGGGACAAACTTTCTGCAGCGTCCGGCGGCTATCTAGTAGCATTCATTGCTCAAGATTTACGGTGAGGCCTATTACAGGGAGAGGGTACGGGGCAGATGTAAGAAGAGCTGGGGGGCAGCACTGGAAGGAAGAGGAGGATGAGGGCATCGATCGATGTACTGCCTACTACACACAAGCACAGCCTCTATCATCGGGCCAGCATCGGCTTAGTCATGTGGCGGGGAGAGGGTACGGGGTAGATGTAAGGAGAGCTGGGGGGCAGCACTGGAAGGAGGAGGAGATGGAGGGGGGGTCATTGATGTACTGGCTACTGGGCACAAGCATCGGGCCAGCAGTCCTCGGATGTCATTGTAATTCCCGCTGCTGAACTGAACTGCTGTCCCGAAAGCTGGTGCTGAAATGCGCTGCTGCTGGCCCGATAACGGAATAGTACCGTCTATTCGTCTCTTACCTTTAGACGTGCCGCTGCGCCGTTCCTTAGAAATACCGGTTTTTACCGGTATGCAAATGAGTTCTCTCGCCACGATGGGGGCGGTCCCTAGTGCTCAAACAGTGATGAGGGCGTCCCCACTGCAGCCATAGAAGTGTCTCCAAGCGCTGCCTCTTTCCTCGTCCGCCGCGTCATCTTCAATGTCTTCCGGCTCAGGCTCGTAACTTCTAGCAGAGCAGACTGCACAGGCCACGGGAAAATGGCTGCTAACAATACTGTGCAAGCGGCCATTTTCCCGTGGCCTGTGCGCCTGCACAGTCTGCTCTGCTAGAAGTTACGAGCCTGCGCCGGAAGAAGATATTGAAGATGACGCGGCGGACGAGAAAGGAGGCAGCACTTGGAGACACTTCTCTGGCAGCGGTGGGGACGCCCTCATCACTGTTTGAGCACTTGGGCCCGCCCCCATCGCTGCGAGAGAACTCATTTGCATACCGGTAAAAAACTGGTATTTCTAAGGAGCGGCGCAGCAGAGACCACGTCTAAAGGTAAGAGACGAATAGCCTTTCTAAAGGCGACTCCAACGTCTTATCCACAAAAAAACGGGTTTTAATGGTAGAATCCCTTTAAAGGGGTTGTCCAGGAATTGGATAAACAGGACCCTGGAGAAGGTGTAAGGCGCGGTTCACATCTGTGCATGGGTTTCCGTTTGGGGAGTCTGCTTGGGACCCCCTGTACGGAAACCTAATCCTCAGAAAAAGGAAACTCGCAGACCCCATACACTATAATGGGGTCCTTGTGGTTTCTGCATGACAATTGTAGAGAGAAAAGCGCTGCTTGTAGGATTTACCTCATGCAAAGAGGGGGCAGAATGGCCCAGACGCAGAGGTGCACTGGCCAAAAAAAACAAACAAGAATTGTCAAACTTGCAATCGCCCCCGCTCTGATATCCACCACCGCTGTCCGATCTGATAGACATTCTGCCTTCGCTGGTCAATGGTGGCTGGAAAGAATCCAGTGACATCGCTCGCGCACGTTACCGAATCTGGAGGCCATTGATGGATCTCAGCAGTCCCTTAATCTGGTGTAGTGTGTGCCAAAATGGACTCTGGAGTGCCTGGGGGAGATAGGACTATGATTTCTTTTTCCCTTCCCCGGCCTCTGTGATTTGGGCAATTCCTGGACAACCCCTTTAATATTGAAAATGAAAATCCGTCATAGAAAATACAATCTTTTGGAGAGGCTTCACTATATATATAATATATATACACACACACTCTTACTATCACACTATCACATTTTAAGTGTTCTGCTCCAAAAATGCCCCTGAATGAAGCCGAGAATGAGTCTCCGGTTTCTGACACAGGTTTGCAGGCGGATCAGTGTGAAGCCACAGGCCTGATTCGTGATTCTGCCGTCAGATCAGGCATATGGAACGCAGAGGGCTCTAGATTAGGCCTGTACCTACGACAGAATATATGGGAGGCAGAGAGAGAAACGGGTCGCTGGAAAAAAAAAAAAAAAGTTTCTTACTGGATCTTGCTGCAGATTGGAGGACATTCATCTAAGAATAATCTGCGGCAGACGTCCGCCTCAAATTCCTTTTCATTTTCTATCTTTTAAACAGAGCTTAAGACCGCTCCAAAATCTTCTGCATGAACCTTCCCTCATTGTGTACTGTGCTGTCTTCCCCCTCTTTGTACGTATTCTTCTTAAGGGCTAGTTAACACGGGGGCAAGGAGGCGAATTTCGTCTCAAAATCCGCCTCCATACAATGGTGGTCTATGGAGAGCACTAGTAAGCTGCCCTTTCTTCAGGCGGATTCTGCGGCTCGCTGAGCTGGGGCGTCTGCAACTTCCGTAGTTGGCCCGTTCATTTGAGCCTGCTCCAGAGGGAGAAACTGCGACGGTCATGGCAGGCGGGTTTTGACCCGAGAGCGACGCGACTCCCCGCTTCGCTCTTGGTGCCAAAATACACTACCCTACACTAGTCTTACACTACACTACCGTAATGATTTTACGGTCCGCAAGTTGCTGATCAGCGACACCGCAGATGTCCGTAAACGACCGCACTCACCCATATGGGCGAGTCCGTGCAGTCCCGGCAATTACGGACATGTCCTATAAAGTGCAGATCTCGGTTGCGGCCCGGCCGCACCACGGATAAAATAGCCAGTGGTGTAAGGGCCCCTTCAGACGGCATAAGTGCGCCGCTCATTTAGACATGTGTCTGAGCGCGGCGCTTCAAAACAGAGCCCATTGATTTCAATGGGAAGCGCACGTATTTCGGCATATACACGCGCTTCCCATTGAAATCAATGGGCTCTGTTTTGAAGCGCCGCGATCGGACACGCGTATACGTGTCTAAATGAGCGGCGCGCTTACGCCGTGTGAAGGGGCCCTAAGAGGCCGCATTGACTATAATTGAAATCCCTCAATTGCGGACTTACATTACGGTAGTGTATGACCAGCCTAAGGATTGGTGTACCCAGTGACTTTGGCCTTGACCTAATATTTGTGAATGAATTTGCTATGCGCCCCCCAAGGGAGATCGTGACTGCGACGTCTACGTGCGGAAAGATTGTATTCTCCTAGATTTCATTTATATTTATTATTATTATCTCCTTCTCTGTATAAGGTGCCCCGTCCTCTGCCTATGTATATATACTACATAACTGTGCCCCCTCCTCCTCCTGTGTGTGTATATAGGTAATAATCCCACCCTCTCCTATAAAGCGCCCCCTCCTCTTCTGTATATGTACATATATATATATATATATATATATATATATGTATATATATATATATATATGTATATATAGTTTATGAAGGAGGCAAAGCGAGTAAAAATAGAGGAGCCGGGGACAGAAATTTGTCTTCCGGAGTCCGCAGCCCCGCGATATTTGAATGAGATTTTGCCTTTAGATCCGTGGATTGTTTTTTAATGCACCTTTTTCCTCTTTTCAGTCCAAGAACACGGATTTCCGTCGGAAGTGGGACAAAGATGAATATGAGAAACTTGCACAGAAACGAATCACGGAAGAGAGAGAGAAGAAAGATGGTTTGTAGAGTTTGTACTATCCATTGCTTTATTGGAAGTTTAACAGTGTTAATGTAGCCATAGGATGGGTCGTCAATATCAGATCGCTGGGTGGGCTCTGGTATCTGGCACCCCCACCGATCAGTTGATTGAAAAGGCTGCAATGCAAGGGCTGTGATATTCACTGGCGATCCGGCCCGTTTGCAAAACAGTCACATTTATTAGGACCTTTCATGTCCTCGGGCACATGCGGGTCATCAATTGCATGTCCCACCCTTGTCTCCCTGGGCACGACGTATTTCACAGGCCATGTTGATCAGTTACCTTCACTGATTGTAGCTCAGTCCCATTGAAGAAATCAAGCACAACTGTACGGTGCGGTGTTCAGTACTCTCACCTGGACACTGCGATCTCTTCATATCAGACCCCTGCCGATCTTTAATTGATGACCTGTCCTAAGATCCCGGAAACCCCTTGAAAAGAAATACATGGTTATGAGAGTGGTCCTGATATTTAGACCTGCCTATGGACGTGTGATGCTGCCATGTTGGAATATCGTTTTTGTCAATAACCTTTCATGAAAATGTTTTTTCCCAGGCAAACCACTACAGCCCCCTGTCAAAAGAGAGCTGCTCCGGCACCGAGACTACAAAGTGGACCTGGAGTCCAAGTTGGGGAAAACCATTGTCATTACAAAGACCACTCCCCAGTCTGAGATGGGAGGGTAAGTGCCCTGCAAACAGCTCAGTACGGTTATATAAAGATGCTGTAAACTCTTCTGTTCCAATTCTATTGTGTTGGAGACCCAGGAAACCTGGATACTGGTGACTAGACATGAGCGAGTACTATTCGAAACTCCCATAGGAATGAATGGACGCAGCCGGCACACAGGGGGTTAAGTGGCCGGCCGCCGGTAAAGTCTGCGTGCCGGCCGCTTCCAATCATTCCTATGGCCGTTTCGAATAGGACTCGCTCATCTCTACTGATGACTCATCTGAAGGTTGGGATCTGATTCATCTGCCGGATACGTCTCTTTTCAGATTCCTCAGCTCCACCACTGCAGCGTACGGACTGTAGACAGTGTACAGAGCTCCATGCGCTTTAGTGGTGGTGATGGGGAGACGGCATCCTTTCTCCTGTTCTGGGGGAGTATTTATTGGCTTACCTGGTGAGGCAGAATGCTTTTGATAGGTCCTGGGGTTCTGGTGACCTCACGTCCTCTGGGTCATGTGATCAGAGGCAGCGTTCGGTTTCACAGGGGAGGAGGGCGTAGCGACCCAGGGAGATGAACGTTTCCTCCATTCGCATGACCCAGGGGTCGCGACGTTCCAGGAACCCCCAGGATAGGTCCGCGGTATTCAGTTATCCTGGGTCTCAGACAACACCTTTTAATTTAGACTTGCCTTTCATTATAAAATATACGGGGGTGTATTATTATAATTACAAGTGCTATGTATATAATTGATTTCATACATGATACAGCGGGTACGTAGGTTATATTACCCCACTTCCAAGCGGACTATGGCAGAGCTGATCACGCGATGACCGAGACAAGAGCCGGAAATCTCATGGCTTCTTCCTAACCTATACACAATGCTCATTGTATCCTGTATATGTCAGACAGGCCAGGGCTTGGTAAACTGTCTAGTGCTGGCTTCACACTACTGTTTGGGTTTCCGTTCTTCAAGTACGCTTGGGGACCCCATAGACTATAAAGGTGTCAGTGCAGAATGGGAGCGGGATCCCCGAACGCTAGTGTGACCCTAGCGTTGGATAAATGGATTCTATAGATTCATTGCAGCGCTATGTGCACCAGGTTGATGCAGACGCTACGTGTGCGCCAATCCTCACTCATGTATACCATCCATACCCCTATCTCCTGCTTTTTCACTTTGGAAGGGTGTCTGTGATCCATACAGGTTAGGGCATCTGTACGAGCACAGTCCTGACCTACACTATAGGGTTACATCCATCAGTAAAAGAATAGACCTTTAAGGATATGTTCACACAGTATACAGTACGCCTCAAGTTCCTCTCCACTGTCCGCCATATGGTTTTCCGCCACGCCTTTCACTCACAGATCAGACTCAGATGAATGGGGACAATAAGCGGAGGGGCTCGTACCGCAACTGATTTTTTTTTTTCAGTGTCCTGCTCTGATCCTAAGGCAGATTTTTGAGGCAGAATCCACCAAATTCCGCCATAGTATACGAGTAGGTTATGCGGCACCATACAACAGTAAATACAGTTCCTAGTATGTCATATGTCACTTACCTCTATTTAATGTTTTGCCATGTAGGGTCTCAGCCTTAAAGGGATTCTACCACTAAACCAACGTTTTTTCTAATGACCACGTCGGAATAGCCTTAAGAAAGGCTATTCGTCTCCTACTTTGCTCAGTCGCCTCCGGCCCGCCGTTCCGTACAAATACCGTTTTTTTTACCGGTATGCAAATGAGTTCTCTCGCAGCAATGGGGGCGGGCCCCAGCACTCAAACGGCAATGGGGATGTCCCCATTGCTGCCAGAGAACTGTCTCCGGCAACGCCTCCGTCTTCAGCTGCATCCTCCCCTTCTCTCGTCGTTTTCCGTCTGGGTCAACTCTTATGTGTAAGACACAAGTCGAGCCGACTGCACATGCCCGCCCGTGGCCATTTTTGGGAGGCCGCTCTTGCTCTTGTAGTTCAATACAGGAGCGGACTCCCAAAAATGGCCGGCATGCGCACTTGGCTCTGTTGGTGTCTCACTCGCAGAGCCAACTGTGCAGGCGTCGCAGTTTGACCCAGCTAGAAGACAGAAGAGGCGGTTGCAGCTGAAGATGGAGGCGTCGCTGGAGACAGTTCTCTGGCAGCAATGGGGACGCCCCCATTGCCGTTTGGTTGCTGAGGCCTGCCCCCATTGCTGCAAAAGAACTAATTTGCATACTGGTAAAAAACTGTATTTCTACGAAACGGCGGGCCGGAGGCGACTGAGCAAGGTAGAAGACGAATAGCCTTTCTTAAGGCTATTCCGACGTGGTCATTAGAAAAAATGTTGGTTTAGTGGTAGAATCCCTTTAAGGCCATCTGCTTGTGGGGGAACCCAGACTCCAAGCATCCATAGTGATCTGATTCCAGGAGCTCCTGCCTCTCTAGGCTCTACATACAATATACAGTATGGCAGGAACTCCCAGCATCAGACATCACTGTGGTCTTGGACTGGGTTCAGGCCGCTGTACAGACTGGATTTTCCAGCCCTTATTCCCCTATGTGCGGAGTACTTACACTGACAGTAATGTAAAGGAAGATGGCGGCCATGAGCCAGCGCTGAATGGTGAATTTTTAATTTATAAAGCTTTTATCTATTATTTTTTTTTTTTTCCCATCTGTAAAAACACAATGAGTGCAGTGATAGAGACAGAAATGTGCGTTGCTTTGTTTGCGAGCCTTGCCTATGGGCAGATCATGGCGGCTCTTAATGCAAATGTACAAGCAGTGCGCTGATCCTAGACCTTGTAGTGCGCTCGGCTCTCAGATCAGCTACAAGACCTCTAGTGACCGGCGAGCGTGTTGTTGGTTGTTCTCTGCAGTGAATTGTCAATGTTAGTGGGACCGCGTACCGTAGATCAGAACAAAGGCCTGCTACGTCACCTCCAGGGATGTGGAGTTGGTAGTCCAAACCTCCGACGACTCTATTTTCCCACAGTCCGAGTCCGATAGCGTCAGGTTGTGTAGGGACTAGGGTGGAGCCGATCTTGAGATTTCAGGATCGATTTTAAAATCCGATTTCCGATCGCTTTCCAGTCGATCGCAAAATTTGCTCGATCGCCGATCGGGATCCGCTCTTTCCCGATCGCTCAACTCTAGTAGGGCCGCACCTATGAGCTCTCTCCATACAGGTATACTACAGCCAGGACCCGATTGATGCCGCTGTTAACACTTTAGATGCCGCAGTTAAACGCAACTGCGGCACCTAATATGCGCAGGATGCCATAGGCAGCGTGTAATAGAAGCAAATGGATTTTACGATTCACTGCACTACAATAAAAATATTTATCCCATAGGGTGAACGGTATAGCGAGGGAAAAATATCAAAATAGACTATTGGCAATTTATTTTTACAAATGGAATAAAAAGTGATTACGCCGTCGGAACGTCCCCTATAGAGGATCAATAAAAAGACGCCATCTTGTCCCGAATAAAGAGACTCCATGCCCATAAGGTGTCACAATATGGCAGCACATTTTTTTTTTACTGTTTATCGTTTTTTAAAGGTGTCAGACATCACAAATACAATAGAAATTTGGTATTGCCATGATCGTACAGACCCGCAGAATACAACGTCACTTATACCGTATAGCGAACACCGCTAAAATTAAAGGGATCCTATCATTAAAACGCCATTTTTCCTCGATAACACATAGGAATAGCCTTAAGAAAGGCTATTCTTCTCCTACCTTTAGATGTCTTCTCCGCGCCGCCATTTTCGTCAGTATGCAAAGAGTTCTCTCGCAGCACTGGGGGCGGTCCCCAGCACTCAAACAGCACTGGGGGAGTCCCCAATGCTGCGAGAGAACTCTCCAGAGCCGCCTCTATCTTCTTCTGGAACGGCCTATCCCTGAGCCTTCTTCTGGCACTGGGGTCAAACTTCTACGCATGCACAGTCTCCTCTGCCATCGGGCCTCGGGCAGATCTGACTGCACATGCGCGCGTCTGTTTTCTTGTGGCTGCTTACCCCAGCTTACTGTGTAAGCCGCCACAAGAAAATGGCCGCTTACATCAGGCGGGCACGCACAGTCGGCTTGGCCGACTGTGCGTATGTAGAACTTTGACCCCAGCACTGGAAGAAGACGCGTAAAGGGCCGTTCCTGAAGAAGATGGAGGCGTTGCTGGAGAGTTCTCTCGCAGCATTGGGGACGCCCCCAGTGCTGCGAGAGAAGTCATTTGCATACAATGAAAACCAGGATTTCTACCAAACGGTGGCGCGGAGAAGACATCTAAAAGTAGGAGACGAATGTTTTAATGGTAGAATCCCTTTAAACCCATAAGAAATACAAGTACAATAGACTGTCAGGAACTTCAGAGACTGGCGCTGAAACTAACGGCACCAATATCTGCAGCCACGGGCACATAACGGGAAAGCCGACAGTGCACCGAATTCATGGGCTTTCTCGCGGTATATAAAACCGCATATGCATGAGGACGTGAAGGCTTCTCTTTAAGTGGACACATAATAGGTATTGTCGTCCATCGCTCCTGAACTAATATTACACGTTCCTTCGCCGGCACACTGAGCAACCTTTAAAAAAAAAAAAAAAAATTAAAATAAATAATTGTTGTTTTTTTCCATTCAATTCACAATAAAAATGATTTTTGCTCCACAACGGTACAAACCTAATACGTCACCGCCTTCAACAAAAAACAGAAAAATAATTTTTATTTTGGATTTCTCCTCCTCCTCCCATGAAGCCTTATTGTGAGTCGCAGAAATTGACGGCCTCGGCCAAGTGCTGCCCCTTTGTTCAGGGAAAACAAGTCACGCTGTGCGATTTTTAGAATATTTCCTTTTGCCAAGGTTTTGTTTGCTTGTTTTTAATAAAAACTCTCGGACAACCCCTTTAATGGCTCTCGCTACAAAAGACGGCAGCTTTTCACCGCTCGGTAGGCAGAACCCGTTTATATAGGATCTCCGGCACGACGCTCTCGGTGACGCCATGTTGGATTTCATCATTGGGTTCTTGTAAGATCCTATATCTGCCTCACTGACCCACATCGAGTTTGTTCTCAGACTTGTCCTAGTTTAACTTAAAGGTTCATTTTTTTAATTCTAGTATAGTTAAAGGGATATTTCCAGGCCTAAGTATTGGTGGCCTATCCTAATGTGAGGTCCGACACCCAACAAACCCCATCGATACACAGAGAATGGAGCAGGAAGCAAACAGCGCCGTTCTCTATGTAGTGGCAGAAGTGAGGTACTGCACCTTAGGTTCCATTCAAATGAATGAGAGTTGATCTGCAGTACTTGGTCTGGCCACTACCTAGAGAACGGCGCTGTCTGCTTCCTGTTCCATTCTTTATCAGCTGCTATTTTTTGTTGTTTTTTTATTTTTCAGGGTCTCAGGAAAGCTGGGTAACATACCCCAATAATAAATGAAGTAATATAAAATAAATCTCTTTGATCCAGAGCTTTCCAGATTTACCTTTCAGAGTTCTGGGGAAAGCTGGGTAACATAGCATGTGGATACTATATATTATATTTACATACATTCAACTACTTTCCTGTGCTATAATCATGCCGTAGCTTGCTAGGATTTCCCTTTCAGAGTTCTGAGAAAGCTGGGTAGCATACCAGGCCATGCCATGATAGGGACTGCTGAATACTAGATATACCAAATAAATCCCCCTGCTTTGTGCCGAATCATGGAAAAGCTGGGTAGCATAGCATGTAATACGGACTGCTGCTGAAACAAAATCTATATACCTCTAAGTTATGATATAGCTAGCTAGTTTTGCCTTTCAGGAACCTGTGAAAGTTGAGTGATTTGCACAACGTAGATGAAATCCACATATTCCTATAACCCTCTCCCTGGTGTAATTCATGCTCTGGAGCTGAATTGTCTCCACTATATTCAGTGGCACTCCATGACATCATTGGACGGAATGGGACTGACACCTTCACTTGAATGGGACTGAGCTGCAATCAGGTCACTTCCCCGATGAATGTGATGTCCTATAGCCTGCCCGTCAACTAGCCGATCCACAAGGGTCCTGGATGTCAGACCCCCACAGTCCTTCAATTGATAGGTCATCAGTTTACAAGTTCTGAGAAACCCCTTTAACTTATCGGTATGTTTTAGGGTAGCGGGTCTGTTTTTCTTGCTGCTTTTGCCGTATTCACACTGTGTGTTCATAAATTCATTGCCTGTCATCTCAGAAGAAGGACTTTGCAGGCTCGGAAATGGCATTTCAGATGTAATGCATTAAAGCGCACCTAACCTTTCAACAAGCTTTGCATAAATCAATAGCGCCGTGTGTAAATAAGGAATAACATTATTTCTGGCCATTATATGTCTAGTATTCTGCATTTTGTACCAGTTTTTTTCCCTCTGCATACTCCATCTTTAATTTGCCCTATGTACAGACTAGCTGCTTTGATGTTTCCCATTTGCTGCATACAGAAAGTAGAGGAGAATCTGTTCAGCCTGTTTTTCACTTGGGGCTAGCAGCAGGATCATGGGAGTCAGTATAGAGATGTACTGACCTGTATTCTTGTAAATAACACACTTTGGGTGAGATAGAAATGTCCTATTCATTTACAAGCACTGGGGGTGAGATTGAAACTTCCTATTGATTTACAAGCACTTGGGGTGAGTTAGAAACCTCCTATTCATTTACAAGCACTTGGGGTGAGATAGAAACGTCCTATTCATTTACAAGCACTTGGGGTGATATAGGAACTTTCTATTCCTTTACAAGCACTTGGGGTGAGTTAGAAACTTCCTATTGATTTACAAGCACTTGGGGTGAGATAGAAACGTCCTATTCATTTACAAGCACTTGGGGTGAAATCGGAACTTTCTATTCATTTACAAGCACTTGGGGTGAGATAGAAACCTCCTATTCATTTACAAGCACTTGGGGTGAGATAGAAACGTCCTATTCATTTACAAGCACTTGGGGTGAGATAGAAACCTCCTATTCATTTACAAGCACTTAGGGTGAAATCTGAACTTTCTATTCATTTACAAGTACTTGGGGTGAGATAGAAACCTCCTATTGATTTACAAGCACTTGGGGTGAGATAGAAACCTCCTATTCATTTACAAGTACTTGGGGTGAGATAGAAACCTCCTATTCATTTACAAGCACTTGGGGTGAAATCTGAACTTTCTATTCATTTACAAGCACTTGGGGTGGAATCGGAACTTTATATTCATTTACAAGCACTTGGGGTGAGATAGAAACCTCCTATTCATTTAAAAGCACTTGGGGTGAGATAGAAACCTCCTATTCATTTACAAGTACTTGGGGTGAGATAGGAACTTTCTATTCATTTACAAGCACTTGGGGTGGAATCGGAACTTTCTATTCATTTACAAGCACTTGGGGTGAGATAGAAACCTCCTATTCATTTACAAGCACTTGGGGTGAGATAGAAACGTCCTATTGATTTACAAGTACTTGGGGTGAGATAGGAACTTTCTATTCATTTACAAGCACTTGGGGTGATATAGGAACTTCCTATTCATTTACAAGCACTTGGGGTGAGATAGAAACTTCCTGTTCATTTACTACAGCCCCTCTATCCATCAGTATGAAAAAACACTCTGGGGCTAGAAAACCCTTTTAAGATTCTTTTTGAAGGGGATTTTGGGACTTGGGAGAGGTCATCAATTCAAAGTCTATGAGGAAGGGGGTGGGGTCTGGCATATAGGACAAGCCACCACCACTGTCCTGAAGCCTCAGTGACCTAAGCAACACTTTTGCTTCACAGGCCTATTCGTAGCTCAGTCCCATTCAAGAATGGACAAAGTTACTATCCTAGCCCAGTTACTATACAAATGTATTGCAATGTGTTTAGTAAGTGCTGATCGGCAGAGGGCCTGAGTGTTGCATCCCTGCTGATCTTTAATGGATGACCTATCCTTAGGCTAGGCTGTATATTATGTAGCCCGGAAGACCCCTTTAAGAAAGAAAAAAACCCTGAAAATGCTCTATACGCTTGTCTTTAGTGCTCACCTTCAAATGACCGCAACGCAGGTTACTGGTGCAGAGCGACTTATTGTACAGGCGCTGCAGTGACTGTTATATAGGACCCTCCGTATACACGGGACTAATAACTTCATTTAATTAAGTAGTATTCTTTTAAGAAGAGCCAGATTTAGTGTGTCTGAACCAAGCCTGGAAATTTCTTCATCTGCCGGAGCCGCCGCAGTCGTCGTATTAGAAACTTATTAATTTTAAAGCTTTTTCAGATGATTTTTAATTAAAGAAGAGAAAATGTTCCTTTCTGTCTGCTGCCAGTCATCTCAAGGACATCGCGACTGTAAGGACACTTCTAAGAGCCGAGCGACAGAAGATGTGGTCACTTAAAGGGATTTTATGGGACTTATTACCCTAATTGATGACTTATCCAGTTAAAATCGGCAGGGTCTGACATCCAGGACACCCCCCCCCCCTCCCCCACCAATCAGCTGTTCAAACAGTTTGAGCTTGTTTGCCGTGAAGCTGAATGTAGGCGTAACTGGTGGTGGGCAGCGCTCCCATGGGTGGAGCAATGACCCCCAAATTCTAAGGTTTGTGAGGTCATCAAAGGTCAGAACCCCACCAATCAGGTATTTATCCTCTATCCCTATCCTTTTCATGGTATAACCCCTTCAGGCTTGTAATGAAGAGCCTCTGCCCCTCTCCCCATCCATTACTGATACTACTGGTTTCTTTATACAGAATTCTGCCAGCAGTAACTGTACAATAGCAAACACATAGCTGATAGAAGCTCAAGTGACAATAATATAGGAGACCCTGGAAAACTGAACTGCAGTGTCCTACGTTGCATAGGGCCCGTGCTTGGTATTGCCACTCAGTCTTCTTCAATTGAAGAGACGGCGTTGCAAACAGGTCACGTGTTGCGTTTAACATATTACTGGCCTGTGAAACAGTATGAACTCCGCCCTGCAAATCTTAAAGGGATCCTATCAGTAAGACTTTTTTAAGAGATTTTTTTTGTAGGTACCACGTCGGAATAGCCTTAAGAAAGGCTATTCGTCTCCTACCTTTCGTCATCTTCTCTGCGCCGCCGTTCGCCTACAATCCCGGTTTCTCTCTGTATGTAAATTAGCTCTCTCGCTACACTGGGGGCGGGCCCCAGCGCTCAAACAGCACTGGAGGCGTTCATAATGCTGCGAAAGAACTCTCTCCAACACCACCTCCTCTTCTTCAGCAGCGTCATCTTCAGCCTCTTCTTCCGGCGGTGGCTTGTAACTTCTAAGGCCTCGGGCAGAGCAGACTGCGCATGCGCACAGGCCACGAGAAAATGGCCGCTTACAATACTGTGCAAGCGGCCATTTTCTCGTGGCCTGCTCTGCCTGAGGCCTTAGAAGTTACAAGGCATCGCCTGAAGAAGAGGCTGAAGATGACACTGCTGAAGAAGAGGAGGCGGCACTGGAGAGAGTTCTCTCGCAGCATTGGGTACGCCCCCAGTGCTGTTTGAGCGCTGGGGCCCATCCCCAGTACTGCGAGAGAGCTAATTTACATACCGAGAAAAACCGGGATTGTAGGTGAATGGCGGCGCGGAGAAGAATAGTCTTTCTTAAGTCTATTCTGACGTTGTGCCTACAAAAAATTGTGTCTGACTGATAGATGAATTTTCTTTAAAGGGATCCTCTGTACTTGTATCTACTTCTGGCTGCTCATGTGATTAAACATGGGATGTTATTCACTGACAACAAGCGGCTTTCCTGACTGCTAATTTTTTTTTTTTTTTTTTTCCCTTTGTTTACCTGCTAGCCTGTGTGTATTTGCTCTGTATTCGCAGTTCAGTTTTCCAGGGTCTCCTATATTATTGTCACTTGAGCTTCTCTCAGCTGTTTGTTTGCTATCGTACAGTGACTGCTGGCAGAATTCTATATAAAGAAACCAGTAGTATCAGTAATGGATGGGGGGAGGGGCAGAGGCTCTTCATTACAAGCCTCCTGCCTCAGAGTCAAATGTAAAATGTGCTGCAGCCATAATGGGACTATTAGCAGCAGAAAAACCTATAGGACGCCATGTATGAAGGCTTATACAGTCATAGAACAGACTGACCAGTGAGGACCCGACACTTGGAGACCCTTGTACTCATGGGGGGCCAGATGGACAGACTCTTATTCCTTATTTGGGAGGGGGTGTTGTTGGCAGGTCACAAGGGGTCACTAATCCTCCTTATGAGGTCTCAATGAGTGGTGGGTACAGTTAAAGGTAATGGGGGCTCTGTACATGTGTCAAAAAAACAATTGATACCGTAAGGAGGGCAACACAAGACAGTAAAGTGCACCCCTACAATCGTTTGGGGGGGGGGGGGGGTTGACTATAACACTATATACAAAACAGCCCATCAATAAGACGGCAAGAAAAGCAAAACCGTTCAAAAGATCACAAGAAATCTACTGTGTTCTCAGTGCAGACCTCTAAGGTATAACATGAAGTCTTACTCAATACAATAAGGAACGGGCAAGTACAATACAATACAGCCCTGAAGCCAGAAGAAGCTACAGCGTACGTCTCATGAATAATGGATGACGAATAATCCACAAAATTGTCTACGTGACCGAAAGAGCGAAGTCTTAAGTAATTCAATATCCAACAATCCGCCCGTCCTGCAGTTTATACAGAGAAATGTATGAGAAAGAAGTGACTGTCCGGTAATGAGCGCTGCTCCGGGCTCCACGTGCGGCTGCGCTCACAATGCGTCCTCCTCGGGGGGGCCGCGGCTCTTTCTGCAGGGCTCATTACTGCTCCTTCTATTCATTTCCAAGTCTTAAACCGCGGGACGCGTTCTCTATAGGATCGGCTGCAGCTAATAATATTTATAGGTCGCGCTTTTGTCACATTTTTATGAACTTGCGCTTTTCCCTTACCCCCTCCCCAGAGAAGGAATAAGAGTCTGTCCATGGGGGCCCCCAGCGTCATGAGTACAAGGGTCTCCAAGTGTCCCGTATGAAGAGAGCAGTGCTGTAAATGCTTAAAGGTTACCTGTGGTTTCTTTGAAATGTTTAAAGATGGGCTGGTCAGTCTGTTCTATGACTGTATAAGCCTTCATATATGGCGTCCTATAGGTTTTTCTGCTGCTAATAATCACATCATGGCTGCAGCACATTTTACATTTGAGGCAGGAGGCTTGTAATGAAGAGCCTCTGCCCCTCCCCCTATCCATTACTGATACTACTGGTTTCTTTATATAGAATTCTGCCAGCAGTAACTGTACAATAGCAAACGAACAGCTCCATTGACAATAATATAGAAGACCCTGGAAAACTGAACTGGGCCTCAGTGGTGTCATGGGCACACCGAACATCATGTCACTCAACGCGCCCATGTGTCTGGTGTGGTCCAAGGGACCCCAGGGAGCGTGACATCACTAGGTGGTCACGTGACATGCTTTGACCTAGCGGTGTGTGTCGCCTAGAGGTCTGAAGAGGATGCCGGGAGACCTCCACCCCTGACAGATCTTACACACTCTCGTCTGCAGCGCATTATTTGGGGAACTTTTGTTTTCGAATAGCCCTATAACAATTTGCAAAAAGTTTTTTTTAGTCCTAGACCTGCAATTCAGTTCTTTTATCTCAGTCTCTCTCTTAAAGGGGTTAACCAACTCGGTCAACCAGTCGAATTTCGTGTTGTGCGTTTCATTTGGCTCATTCTGGTGACAGACTCCCTAGAAAGGGGTTGTCCAGCCACAGCAAGTTACCCACTATCCAAAGGATTGTGGGTAACTTGCTGATCAGTGATTGTCCCACAGCTGAGACCCTCACGGATCTCGCAAACCGGGTAGTTTGCACCCCAGTTATGGACAGGTTGTATGGTGCGCCCCTATCCATTCATTTAAATGGGGACCGCTGAAGAGAGCCCCTTTCTCCGGCGGTCCCCGTGCAAATAAACGGCGGAGTTCCCACTGTACAACAAGCTACCCCAGATCTCAAAATCGCTGATCAGCAAGTTACCCCCCTCCCCCACAATCCTTACTACCTCTTTAATAGCCGCAACTGGGAGTGCTGCAGTGATTGTCCCACACGTTGCGAAGCATAAGGTATTGGTGGTACAACCCTAACTTCTGTGCTCTGAATTCAGCAACAAAAACAGCAGTTCAGTGTGGGCGAACCCTCCGGGTTTTGACACGGAATTCGCCTCAAAATCCGCTGCCAAAAAGGGCTCCCATTGACTTCAATGGGAGCCGCTCGCTTGTTTTTTCCGCTAGCTGGTAGCCGCCGACATGCCCCTTCTTTCCGTGGATTCCACAGCTGATTCAGCCACGCGTCCGCAGCGCGAGACTCCCTCCCCATTACGCTCATTCATTCGGGCCTAATCCGGAACGGGGTGCGCTGCGCGGAATGTTCACCCGCGGAATGCAGAAGGTAATGTTTCTCTTTACGGTTGTTGTAGGTGACATCCCAGTCCACGTTCTGTCGTCTCTTCGCCCCTCCAGCAGCCCTTCCTATTATTACAGTCGTATTTTGGGTGCATTAAAGGGATGACTTTGCTCTTTACGGCTCCGGACGGCGCGGCGCTCGCACACACTGATCTGCGCTTCCCTTTTTTTCCAATAAAAGAATCCTCGGTGCTCTTTGGTAGAGGCCGTTGACCCGCAACTAATAAAAATCTATTGATTCACCCGAGAAGACACGGTTGTCTAAATATCAAACAAAAAGTAAATAGCAGACGCGGAGCGCGCGAGCGGCGTCTGGTATTTGCCGCATTGGAAAACATCATTGAGAATGTTTCATAGTTATGGGGCTTTGTGCCTTCCTTTATTGAGCAAAATATCAGGTGGCGACCTCTTCACTCTTTACAAAGGGCTTCAGAGAGCGGCGGCTCGTGATGGAGGCGGCGCGTTACTTTTACGGGGCTGGACAGGAGCTGAGATCGCAACGTTGTATCTTAATCACTGAGTCACCCTGATGGTAGAGAAATTGGGCACCTGACTACGTGCGGGTCATGTTTGTAGTCTGTAATCATAGCGACATCTCAGTCTGTGTATGAGCTGCGTACACAAAAAAATAATCGCCGGTTCCGCTTTTCCGTCTTCGCCATATACGTTATCATTCACGCCACGGAATTGACATAAATGACTGGCACAAGGGACATTGGGGCTGGCCCGAAATACATAGGTATATGTGTATAGGAGTATTTTGCAGCACTTACAATCTTGCTTTTTGTCTTTCAGCTATTACTGCAACGTCTGCGACTGCGTCGTGAAAGATTCGATAAACTTCTTGGACCACATCAATGGCAAAAAACGTAAGTCCTCTCAATCTATCTTTTTTTGTTTAGAAGCGGAACGTTCTCCAGTTTGTATTGAGCGTCTGTGTCCTGCAGGTGGCAGCAGTGGTTTCTGCTATCTTTTTGTTTCCCCGGTCAGTTTATTGCCGTATCAGGTCTCTGATCGCTGTACGCGTTACTTTCGGGCTTTGCGTTTCCTCTTTTTTGCTTACTTTTCCAGTTTCTGCCGCCGGTAGTGTCGCGGATTTGTAGGCAGGTTGTTTGCTTGAGTATTTATAAGGCGGATTGTTGTTGACAATATAGGTGAGCGGTAAAAGGAAGAAACGTAACCGCATATAATTGTGTAGTCACCGCAGGACGTCTCTAATCTGGACGTCCGTTCCTTAGGGGATATGGATACTGGTTGGCCATACACATTAAAGGGATTCTACCATTAAACATCTTTTTTTCTAATTACCACATCGGAATAGCCTTAAGAAAGGCTATTCGTCTCCTACCTTTAGACGTGGTCTCCGCCGCGCCGTTCCGTAGAAATACCGGTTTTAACCGGTATGCAAATGAGCTCTCCGCAGCAATGAGGGCGGGCCCCAGCGCTGAAACACTGATGAGCGTGTCCCCATTGCTGCCCAGAGCTCTTTCCTGCCCCGCCTCCTTCTTCTGCAGCAACTCCGCCTCTTCTGGTTTCTCTGCTCTTGTATACAGGAGCATAGAGAGGCCACCCAAAAATGGCCGCCGGCCAGCTCCTGTATTGAACTGCAAGAGCGGCTACCCCAAAATGGCCACCGGCCGGCTCCTGTATTGAACTGCAAGAGCAGCTACCCAAAAATGGCCACCCGCCATTTTTGGGTAGCCACTCTTGCAGTTCAATACAGGAGCCGGCGGCCATTTTGGGGTGGCCTCTCTATGCTCCTATATAGAACTACAAGAGCAAGAGAAGCCAGAAGAGGCGGAGTTGCTGCAGAAGAAGGAGGCGGCGCAGGAAAGAGCTCTCGGGCAGCAATGGGGACGCGCTCATCGGCCTTTCAGCGCTGGGGCCCGCCCTCATTGCTGCGGAGAGCTCATTTGCATACCGGTTAAAACCGGTATTTCTACGGAACGGTGCGGCGGAGACCACGTCTAAAGGTAGGAGACAAATAGCCTTTCTTAAGGCTATTCCGATGTGGTAATTAGAAAAAAAAGTAGTTTAATGGTAGAATCCTTTAAGGGAACGTCAGTCTCGTTGAGCGATCGGGATTGGGAAAGATCGGATCCCGATCGGCGATCGATCAAATTTCACGATCGCGATCGACTGGAAAATGATTGGAAATCAGAATTTGAAATCTCAAGATCGGCTCAAACCCACTGTGTATATAATATACAATTAGGATTGAGCGATCGGGAAAGATCGGATCCCGATCGGCGATTGAGCAAATTTCACGATCAGGATCGGCTGGAAAATGATTAGAAATCGGATTTTGAAATCTCAAGATGGGCTCAACCCTACTGTATATATAATATAAAATTAAAGTTGAGCGATCGGGATTGGGAAAGATCAAATCCTGATCAGCGATCGAGCAAATTTCACGATCAGGATCGGCTTGAAAATGATCGGAAATCGTATTTTAAAATCGATCCTGAAATCTCAAGATCGGCTCGACCCTAAATGTCAGCCAAACCTGTTAACTTCTGCAGGATCAGACAACCGTCTAACCTGTATGTATCAGATATCAGGGAAAAGAATGATCAGGCAGTTCGATTTCAACATGTCTGATCCTTTTGTTTTGCTCTCAAGTGGCCCCAAAAGTATCTCCTCTCTAATACACGGTCTCTGGTTCCCTTTTTAGAGGGAATTACACAAATGTCTGGGTAATAGGATCCCTAAAAAAAAAACAACTCGGTCCTCAAGCTCAGGGAAGGGGCAGACGGACAACCAAAACACCCCCTCCCCTTCCCCAGCACCCAGCGTCTACTGCACCCAAAAACTACAACCATTTAAATTTTTGAGATTTTCCAGTAGCTGCTGCATTATTCCTCCCCCCCCCCCCCCTTCCTAGGCTTATACTCGAGTCAATAAGTTTTCCCAGTTTTTTTGTGGTAAAATTAGGGGCCTCGGCTTATGTTCGGGTCGGCTTATACTCGAGTATACACAGTACTCATCTCACCTGGGCTCCGGCGTGACTCCCTGCTGTCTTTGAGTTTTCTGCCTGATGTCATTGACCAGTTGCAGCTCTCGGCAGGTCACGTGGCATCTTGATGCATAGATGTTGCTGAGGCCTAATCACAGGCCTCAGCGCTCTCCACCAATGACAGCAGGGAGTCGCACTGGAGCTCGGGAGAGGTGAGTAACACTGTTTGATACAATATCTCCCCTGGGACTCTGATCATTATACTCTGAAGAGACCTGGAGTATAATAGCATTTTTGGTTCATCCGTGTTCAGCTCAAACGAAACCGTCAGGCGAATTGCGTGAACGCATACTATACTGTAAAAGGGGCGTGGCCTAAGTAATGGCCATTAATTGTAATTGAGGTAAAACGACTGATTAATTGCGGTTTTGATAGTATGGAATCGCGTTGGTGACTTAAGTTTCAGTGATGTCCCTGTAAGAAGCCCCGGGGGGGGGGGGGAGGTTCCGCCATGATGGAACGCGTGCACTTTACATGTCTTCTAACACCAGCTGCAGAGTGAACGGCCGTCTCACATCAATGGCTTCTCGTCTCCCCTTTCATTTCGCATTTGTCTATGAAAGCTCAGAAAACATCACATCCTCCTTTTTTTTTTTCTCCTTTCCATTTCATGTTTGCTAAATATAATTACGGCGTTACTCAGTTTGCGGCGTGCCACCCACTGCTACAGCCAGGGAACGCGCTCCGCTCTTTTTTTGATGTAGAAATTCTAGGATGTAATCTTTTGACTCTCCTCGAGCGGCAGTCAGTGGCGGTAATAACAACAAATGAATTGCGACCATTAAAACGGGTTGGATTTTATTACCGTGTTTTGGCCGGGGGTTTAAATCCGGCCGAGGAAGTGGCCGTAAATGCAGATTCTCAGATTTATCTGGTCCATACCATTTTTATTTCATAGAGGGGGGGCAGCTGATGACATAGAACCATACTGTGCTTTATGGTGTAACACAGATGAGAATTGGCAGAGGTGCTCTAGCCTTAGGAAATGCACACAATACACCGTTACAAAAAATTCTCCTCTTGGGCTAAGGCACCGTGGACCAAAATGCAACAAAAACAAAGTTTTTCAGTTGGTTTTTGATTTTAAAAAAAATTGCAGGGTTTTGTTTTTTTGCAAAAATTAATTTGCTAATATTCTAAAATAATTAAAAAAATTTAAACATTTTGCAAAAATTATTTAAAATTCTGAAGATTTTCTGTAACCATCTCAGTGTTGACAGTCTGTTGTTGTGACAGGTCGCCAATGGACACGACCATAAATGCAGGAACTTTCGATGATCTTGTAGGGCCGGTCGATTAATTGAAGAATGACCCATGTGGTTTTGTTCACGTCTGGTTATTTTGGTTCGGTTTTTACACTATTTGTAATATTTGAAACTATTTTTATAGAATAGACCCCAGAGTGTAATGATCAGAGGCCCCAGGGTAGGTGTTACTCACCTCTCCTAAAGTGTTACTCACCTCTCCTAAAGTGTTGCTCACCTCTCCTAAAGTGTTGCTCACCTCTCCTAAAGTGTTGCTCACCTCTCCTAAAGTGTTGCTCACCTCTCCTAAAGTGTTGCTCACCTCTCCTAAAGTGTTGCTCACCTCTCCTAAAGTGTTGCTCACCTCTCCTAAAGTGTTGCTCACCTCTCCTAAAGTGTTGCTCACCTCTCCTAAAGTGTTGCTCACCTCTCCTAAAGTGTTGCTCACCTCTCCTAAAGTGTTGCTCACCTCTCCTAAAGTGTTGCTCACCTCTCCTAAAGTGTTGCTCACCTCTCCTAAAGTGTTGCTCACCTCTCCTAAAGTGTTGCTCACCTCTCCTAAAGTGTTGCTCACCTCTCCTAAAGTGTTGCTCACCTCTCCTAAAGTGTTGCTCACCTCTCCTAAAGTGTTGCTCACCTCTCCTAAAGTGTTGCTCACCTCTCCTAAAGTGTTGCTCACCTCTCCTAAAGTGTTGCCCACCTCTCCTAAAGTGTTGCTCACCTCTCCTAAAGTGTTGCCCACCTCTCCTAAAGTGTTGCTCACCTCTCCTAAAGTGTTACCCACCTCTAATAAGTGTTACCTCTCCTAAAGTGTTATCCACCTCTACTAAAGTGTTACCTCTCCTAAAGTGTTACCCACCTCTAATAAGTGTTACCTCTACTAAAGTGTTACCTCTCCTAAAGTGTTACCCACCTCTCCTAAAGTGTTACCCACCTCTAATAAAGTGTTACCTCTCCTAAAGTGTTACTCACCTCTCCTGGGCTCCGACGCAGCTCCCTGCTATCTTCAACGCTTCTCACTGGGTTTAAGGGGATTCTATCATTAGAATCTCTTTTTCTACAAAGACCCCTTTAGAAAGGCGATTCTTTTCTTACCTTTTTTATTCTAATCTTCCCCGCCGTTCCTGAGAAATTTCCTCTGTGCTCCCTGAAGACTCCAGCGACGATTCTGTCTTCTTCCTCCAACACCTTTCCACCCCGTCATCACTCGGCAAAGACGATTGCACGTGTCATTTCAGCCATTTTCTGTGGTTGAATGGACGCTCGTGTAAGAGGCCACAGGAAAATGGCCGAATTGATACACACAGCTGGTGACGAGGCGTCAGCGAAAAGAGACAAGAGGCATTGCTAGAGAGTCTTGGGGGAGCACTGAGGACGAAGTGTCTGATTACTGATGGTCCAACCACAGGGTCCCCCCAGCAATCAGGAGCAAGGGGGGGGGGGACAGTCCCCCTAAAACCTTCTTGTGAGTGGATTGCCAGGGTGCTTAAAGGGTAAGTTCACACGGGGTATTTTGGACCGGAACCTAAGACGGAGGCCCTCCACTCCTATAGGGTTTGAAAGCAGGTTTGTCTTTGAATGTATCAATTTGAACAAAACAATAGATTAAAGTATTTACAAAATTTCTCTCTTTGCTCCGTCGTCCTCCGGGTTCCGTCCGCATTATAATTTACTTGCTTTTAGTATTTCTTCTCACAATAGTTGTCACCAAACCCCTATTTATTCTGCTCGGTGTTACTTTCATTCGGCACAGCAGAGATGGCTTCCCTACGAGAGGCGTCTTTATCAGTCATTTTAGCATATTGTCGGCGTTGCGCTAATGAGGGTCTGTGTGGCCGGTCACTAGCCACGTCCTAGCCGCACCAAATGGACACTTTGACATTTCCCTCGGACGGCTGTACATAATTATAAATGTGCTGCTCTTTATCTGGAGGAACAGGCGTCGGGCGTTCTCCGCAATCAATCTGGCGTTATTTAAGAACGCGTTTCTTCTCCGGCGTCTGCAGTCAATGTGTCAATCATTTCAATGATGTCTAAAGGTTTAGTCGTATTGAGTCGCAGATAGTGAAGTTCTTCTGAAATGTTCTCTGTGTACCGTTCCTGGGAGTTTTAGATAGAAGACGTCATGGCTACATCTGATTTTCTTAAAGGGACCCCAACACATACTTATATCGCGAGTATACTGTAGCATACCCAGATTTCTGGTGTCCCGTTCTCCCATTGGCTGCTTGAAGAACCTCAACTGCACATACCAAACTTGAAGCTCCAGGGACAAAGTGTCCCGACCTACCCTATGGATTTAGGATTTGGTTTTCTTCTGTATGCAAATGAGTTCTCTCGCAGTACTGGGGGCGTCCCCAATGCTGCGAGAGAAATCTGCAGCGCCGCCTCCATCTTCTTCAGAAATGGCCTCTCCCTGCGTCTTCTTCCGACGTTGGCTTCAAACTTCTAGGCGTGCGCAGTCGGCAGACCCCTAGAACATGGAGGTAGCAGAGTTGAGTGTGTGGAGTGAACATGGAGGTAGCTGTATGTATGGAGAACACATGGAAGTAGCAGGCTGTGTGTGCATGATGGAAAACATGGAGGCAGCAGTGTGTGTTTGTGCATGTGTGTAGGGGGAACACATGGACATAGCGGAGCCGTATGTGCGGAGGAAACTTGAAGGTAGTTTAACAGTGGAGGACATGGAGGTAGCAAAGCTGTGTGTATAGACAACATGGAGGTAGCAGAGCAGTGGTGGTGAAGGACATGGATAAAGCAGAGCTGTCTATTGACAGAGCTATTGGCACGTCTAAATAGACATTTGGCATTGCCAAAGCGAAGAGAGTGGTGGGTATGGGGAAAGTTGGGTTTGCAAGGAGAGTGGTGGGCATTGGGGGGGTTGGTTTGCGGCGTACGGAGGTGGATGGGTGATTTGAGGGGCAGTAATGGGGTATAACAGTCCGTGGGGTCTCATCTTCCCCTCAGTTGGTGGCAGGTGGACACATATTGGGCAGCGATCTCCACAGAGGATCCCAGTAGGATGTAGAGTTTCTTCGTCTCAGGTAGCAGAGCTGTGTGTATAGAGCACATGAAGGTAACAGCTGTGTGTATAGAGCACATGAAGGTAGCAGAGCTGTGTGTATAGAGCACATGAAGGTAGCAGAGCTGTGTGTATAGAGCACATGAAGGTAGCAAAGCTGTGTGTATAGAGCACATGAAGGTAGCGGAGCTGTGTGTATAGAGCACATGAAGGTAGCGGAGCTGTGTGTATAGAGCACATGAAGGTAGCGGAGCTGTGTGTATAGAGCACATGAAGGTAGCGGAGCTGTGTGTATAGAGCACATGAAGGTAGCGGAGCTGTGTGTATAGAGCACATGAAGGTAGCGGAGCTGTGTGTATGGAGCACATGAAGGTAGCGGAGCTGTGTGTATAGAGCACATGAAGGTAGCGGAGCTGTGTGTATAGAGCACGTGAAGATAGCGGAGCTGTGCGTATAGAGCACGTGAAGGTAGCAGAGCTGTGCGTATAGAGCACGTGAAGGTAGCAGAGCTGTGCGTATAGAGCACGTGAAGGTAGCAGAGCTGTGCGTATAGAGCACGTGAAGGTAGCAGAGCTGTGCGTATAGAGCACGTGAAGGTAGCAGAGCTGTGCGTATAGAGCACGTGAAGGTAGCAGAGCTGTGCGTATAGAGCACGTGAAGGTAGCAGAGCTGTGCGTATAGAGCACGTGAAGGTAGCAGAGCTGTGCGTATAGAGCACGTGAAGGTAGCAGAGCTGTGCGTATAGAGCACGTGAAGGTAGCAGAGCTGTGCGTATAGAGCACGTGAAGGTAGCAGAGCTGTGCGTATAGAGCACGTGAAGGTAGCAGAGCTGTGCGTATAGAGCACGTGAAGGTAACAGAGCTGTGCGTATAGAGCACGTGAAGGTAGCGGAGCTGTGCGTATAGAGCACGTGAAGGTAGCGGAGCTGTGCGTATAGAGCACGTGAAGGTAGCGGAGCTGTGCGTATAGAGCACGTGAAGGTAGCGGAGCTGTGTGTATAGAGCACGTGAAGGTAGCGGAGCTGTGTGTATAGAGCACGTGAAGGTAGCGGAGCTGTGTGTATAGAGCACATGAAGGTAGCGGAGCTGTGTGTATAGAGCACATGAAGGTAGCAGAGCTGTGTGTGGGGGGGGGAAATGTGGACGTGGCGGAGCAGTGTGGAGTGAAGGACATGTAGAGCCGTGTGTATAGAGAATGTGAAGGTAGCAGAGCTGTGTGTGTACGGGAAGAGTATCTGACTGTTTAAGGTTTGGTTTCCCTTATGTAACCTATAACCATACGGACAGAATTGCAGATACTGTCATACGAGGAAGCTTGCTATGGTTTATTTATTGTCTTAATTTGCAGGAAATCCCACATAATACTAGATGTAATCTTGGAGGTTCCCCGTGCACCTGTATGGCCGCCCTATTGTGTCTCGCAGCGCATTACTACCGCGGTGTGTCTAATCCCCGAGCGCCCTGATCGTCTTATGACGGCTGTAAATGGATCTGTCACTGCAAATAAAATGGTAATTAATATCCAATGATAAAGGTCTGAGGATATTACATAACACAAGGAGATGTTCTCCTGACGCGCACGCATGAGCGGCGCGATATTGAATGGATTATTATATCTGATCCGCACTGTCACATAGATTATGTATGAGGGAAGGAGCTGCCATGGCCCCCCGCTGTACTCTAATTCTGCATTAACTCCCGCTCCCTTCCTAGGGGTCCATGGCAGCGCGGTCTTCACAATTACGCTTAGCGAAATTGCGCATATAATTAATCGTAGCTTTCTGGCCCGTTCTAGGAGGCCCCGTAGACCGCAGCCCTACTCTTCATTAGCATTGTTGTATTAAATATGCATTACGCCTGCTGCTTCCCATCCATTTCTGCTTTGTCGCTTCTCGAATCCGCGAATTACGGTTTCAAACGCTCCTCTACCTGTAACACGGTTTTCCTTGATCTTTCTCAATTCATGGATAAAATGTCAGGACCCCCGCGGAGGGGTTAGAAGTCTGCCAGCGATGTGGATGGAGATCATTGAGCGTCAACCAGGACAAAGACTGTTATTGTGACTAGTGGTTGTCGGCGGCGAAGAGTCGGCCTATGTAAGGTCGGAGTGCAAAGCGTGAACGATGAGGAGCTACTGGTGGGGTCGAGCCGATCTTGAGATTTCAGGATCGATTTTAAAATCCGATTTCTGATCACTTTCCAGCCGATCCTGACCGTGAAATTTGCTCGATCGGGATCCGATCTTTCCCGATCGCTCAACACTAGTCAATGCTTCTCTATGGGAAAAGTTACTTTTGGGGTTGAGCCGATCTTGAGATTTCAAAATCCAATTTCCGATCATTTTCCAGCCGATCCCGATCGTGAAATTTGCTCAATTGGGATCCGATCTCTCCCGATCCCAATCACTCAACCCTATTAATGATATATACATGACTAGGGTTGAGCCGATCTTGAGATAACCTCTGACCTCGATCCCGCCGGAAAAGATCGGGATCGGAATTCCTATCACGATCGTGAAATTTGCTTCATCGGAATCCGATCTTTTCCGATCCTGATCGCTCAACGCTACTTATCATGTCTTAGGCCAGGGCACCACAAAAGGGTATTGTAGTCCTAAAGGATAGGTCGTCAATTGAGGATAGTCAGGGGTGAGGCGCCCGGGCCCCCGGTGGATCAGCTGTGTGTAGACTTCTTCAGTTCTTACTGGACACAGCGCCATATGTTTGTCTAGTGGCTGTGATTGGTATGGCAGCTCCTCCCCAATCACTTGAATGTGACTGAGCTGCGATGAGGCCATGTGACCAATAGATATGGCATTACATGGCCTTAGGAACAGAAGAGGAGCTGCCACTTCAAATAGCAGATTGATGGGGGTCCGAGGATCGGTTATCCATTTAGAATTAGCAGGAAATGCCTTTAGGATAAGGCCCCAACGTTGCGAACCTCTGCTAGAAACTCTGCAGACATTCCGTGGAAAAAAAAAAAACGCGATGCTACGTGGGGCCTTGGCCCAAAGGGGTTTTCCAGAACTTTCTCCTTAGGATAGGTCCTCAGTTGAAGATCCTTGGGGCTCGGGTACCCTGGACCCCCTGGATGAGCCATATAAAGCGGCAGCCCATTTGATGTCACATTCATCAGTCACGTGACCTGATCACAGCTCAGTCCCGTTCAAGAGAATGGACTGAGCTGCAATACCCAGGACAGCCACTGTGCTTGGTAAGTATTGAAATGCTGCAGCCTCTACAAACAGCTGATTGGTCGGAGCCCCGGGTGTCAGACACCTACCTGTCCTAAGGATAGGACATCATGTATGTTTAAAGGGATCCTATCGTTTTTTTTCTCAATCACACGTAGGAATAGCCTTAAGAAAGGCTATTCTTCTCCTACCTTTAGATGTCTTCTCCTCGCCGCCGTTCGGTAAAAATCTCGGTTTTCGTCTGTATGCAGATGAGTTCTCTCGCAGCACTGGGGGCAGTCCCCAGCACTCAAACAGCACTGGGGGCGTCCCCAATGCTGCGAGAGAACTCTCTAGAGACGCCTCCATTTTCTTCAGGAGCGGCTTCTCTGCGCATCTTCTTCCAGAGCTGGGTTCAAACTTCTACGCATGCGCATCGGGCCTAGGGCAGAGCCGTCTACGCATGCCGCCTGTTGTGATTTTAATGATAGAATCCCTTTAACACTTTCCCATAGACTGCAATACCCTAAAAGCTGCGCATACGTTAGAAAAAGTGATCTATCTGGGATTTACTAACACCCAGCGCCCACGATCCGTCCATGAGTCCTAAATGGTTGCACAGGCTCGTAGAAGAAGACCCCAGAGCAGCCGCCATCGCTGCCCGCCCAGATCCTAAATAATAGAACGCCTGAAAGGCAAGAATGAAAAGTTAATAGCAGCCATATGGTCACCTAGCACCTGAGCCGTCTGCGCTCTAATCGTGTTGCCACTCCGGAGGTCTCGGCGGCGTGCTTACTTTTTAAGCAGCAAGCACATTTACTCTGGGATTTTCCGGGGTGCGTCATATAAACTACTTACGGCCGACACATTCAAATGGCCTCCTGACGTTTCAATTTGACAACGCGTTTCACGCCACGCTATCAGGAAGTGTAAAGTGTATTGTAATGACGGGGCCCGATCTGTCCATGTGACGGGAAATTAATTGCAATGTCTATGACTCGCTAAGAGACGGGTGTAAAATGTCATCATGGCCCCGTTCCTGGTGATACATGGAACGCGTCGGTGCCGGACAGCGGGACTTGTGAGGGCTGCAGAGCTGTACTTTGTTCTGGCAGCTTTTTGCAAGTTCTTGTGTAAATCAGATCTGTCCCGGCTATTAATTCTCTGAGCCCCGGAGATGAATGGAGCGCCCTTCAGTAGAACAGCTCAGTGGAGTGTTGTACTGCTGTGCTGGCCAGACGCTTTCAGGATTTAGAGACCCGTAGACTCCTAAACTGCTATTGATTTTGCAATGTCTTGTGCATTTCAGATCAGCGGAACTTGGGGATGTCCATGCGAGTGGAGCGCTCGACGCTAGACCAAGTGAAAAAACGCTTCGAGGTAAATAAGAAGAAAATGGAAGAGAAACAAAAGGATTACGACTTCGAGGAGAGGATGAAAGAGTTGCGGGAAGAGGTGAGGATTGTAGGGGCGTACGGTATAGGGGATATGCACATATTCATGTGTGTTTATCTATGTATTGTGTAAGGTAGCTCGGTAGCAGCAGTGGTGCAGCCCAACCAGTCTGAGTCGGGGACATAATATGTGGTGCAAACAGGTTCATTTAGAGAAAACGGCAAAATAAATAAACCTTCACATCAGGTACAAAAAAAATAAGCAAAATAAAATACATCCTTAACTTTAGGCATAAGGGAAAACAAAACTGCTCGTCCGAGCTCTAATACAGAATACGGCTAACTGTACGTGTACAAAGCACAACGAGTCCTAGTCTGTCTCACCAAAACTCAACTCTCCAGGACAGACCCAGGCACCTCCCGCCACTCCCAGGATCTGCCCTGAAGTGCAGGCTCTTATGGCCTATGACCTACTTTCTGTACTGTCAGGAGGGTGGAGTCCGGTGGGGACGATTCCAAACTCTAATACTGGCTGCTTCTGATTAGAGCTCTGGATCGCACCCCTTGCCGGACACGCCCATCCGAATTACAGAGCTTAGAGGACTTTTCTCATCGTCTGGCACTGGCGATATTACGTACCGCTAGAAAGCCGACAGCTTTGACAGTACACTCCTGAGTGTCGGAGTTATTGGTGTGGTTTAGTTTCTGCACCGATATCTCTCCACTGTCAAAAGAACGGGCCTTACAGCTCAGCGTCATCACTGGGCAGTGAGGAAGGCTCCCTGATGACAATATTCTTCCATAACCTTCTACTGTCAGGGGTACTTACTTCCCAATAATGACACTGAGCAGTAAGGTCCGCCCTACTGACAGTGAAGGGATATCGGTGCCGAAACTAAGGACACCAACATCTCTGAATTCATTGCACCGTCCGCTTTCTAACGGTGTCTATATAATACCACCGGTGCCAGAGAGTGTTAGAGGTTAGAGAAGTGGCTGTATCTCCCATTTTATATTTACTAAGGGTCCGTTCCCACGCTGTAGCGCGGCGCTCATTCTGACACGTAAACTCATGTCAGAGTCAGCGCTGCAAAACAGAATCCCATTGACTTCAATGGGTTCCGTTTAGCGCGCATAACACATTGAAGTCAATGGGATTCTGTTTTGTAGCGCTGACTCTGACACGAGTTTACGTGTCAGAATCAGCGCCGCGTTACAATGTGGTAACGGGCCCTTAGTAAAATGGTTCTCGGCTTTCACATGTCAAGTTTATAGTTGGCTGCATCTGTTAGGGTGCTGTGCGCCCATATTGCACTTATTGCTGGGACATAACCGTATGGGTGCTGCCAAGCGAATATCAGCATGCGACCATGTGCTTAGCCATAATGGCCGGATCACACCTGGGCGGTTAAAGTTTGACGGTTGTAACCCGGACCCACTATTTAAAGGGATCCTATCATTAAAACTCATTTTTTTCTGCCTATCATGTAGGAGTAGCCTTAAGAAAGGCTATTCTTTTCCTAACTTTAGATGTCTTCTCCGTGCCGCTGTTCAGTATATAATCTGGTTTTCATCTGTATGCAAATGAGTTCTCTCGCAGCACTGGGGGCGGTCCTCAGCGCTCAAGCAGCACTGGGGGCGTCCCCAATGCTGCGAGAGAACTCTCCAGTACTGTCTCCATCTTCTTCAGGAATGGGTCTTCTTCGCGTCTTCTTCCAGTGGTGGCTTCAGACTTCTAGGCCTCGGGCAGCCGACTGCGCATGCCCACCGGCCACACGAAAATGGCCTACAATACTGCGTAAGCGGCCATTTTCTTGTGGCCGGTGGGCATGTGCAATCGGCTTTGCCCGAGGCCTAGAAGTTTGATGCCACTGCCGGAAGAAGATCTGTTCCCGAAGAAGATGGAGAGTTCTCTCGCAGCATTGGGGACGCCTCCAGTGCTGTTTGAGCGCTGAGGACCGCCCCCAGTGCTGCGAGAGAGCTCATTTGTATACCGATGGAAACCGTATCATATACCGAACGGTGGCGCGAAGAAGACATCTAAAGGTAGGAGAAGAATAGTCTTTCTTAAGGCGATTCCTACGTGTTAGTCAGTAAAATAGGGCATCCAATGATAGGATCCCTTTAAGGTAATTTAAAGATATTGTAAAAGCTTGTAAGATTCCAAGGTTACATCAAAGTTTGTCAGGGGTTTGCCGTATTCCATTGCAACGAGTACATGTGGGTAGGCTTCGTGACTAATCCTATTGATCAGAGTGTGTTCCAGTAATGGCTACTTCTTTCATCAATAACCGGTAAGTTTTTGGGGAAGAAAAAAAAAAATCGCTAGGAAGAAAAAATTTGGCCATGAAAGAAAAAAAAATAAATTAGCACTGCATGATGGGAAGCCTGCGCAAATTGGACTCTAGATAGACTTGAATCGATCCAGCTATAAAACCCACTGATCTCGCCGTTTCTTCAGACGGCTTCTGACCTTGCCTGACCTTTTATCGTCTTCTTTCACATCCAGGAGGAAAAAGCGCGAGCCTATAAAAAAGAAAAGCAAAGGGAGAAAAAGCGGAAGGCAGAGGAAGATTTGGGTTTTGAAGAGGATGATGAAATGGCCGCCGTCATGGGCTTCTCAGGGTTCGGTTCTTCCAAAAAGAGTCACTGATCGAACTTGAAAGCAGCAGTCTAACCTCGAGCAGACAATGCCCCCCCTCCCCCTCTCGTCTCTCCCCTCCTCCGCCCCTCGTCTTTTCATAGTTAACCAGAGCTTTTTCTACACGCCCGCCATCTATTCTGCCTCGAGTAGTGATGGGAACGCCAAACCGTCGCGCTGACCAAAACTGTGAATCGATAATACGCTAACCCTTATTTACTTACAAGCCACGTAATCGCTTCTTAATCGTATGAGCTGATAATCCCGCATCGGAACGGCTATTTCTATCTGACTGCCTCCGCACCGGGCCCGGAGGTTTAAGAGAAAGAAGCCTTAACTGTGTACTCTACAGAAGTCCATTTTTTTTTGGATGGGTGCTGTCAATCTTACCTCACCTCTACATAACACGTTCCGCGGCGAATCCTGGAGCCGTGTGTTTGGGTTGTCTATTACCAATGCCAAAGGGGTTGGGCCGAGAGAGTCTTGACAAGACTGGGGCCTCGCCAATTCCAAGAATGAAAGAGTCACGGCCAACCTTTTTCTATGGCCTGCAGGAATGTCCGCTCTCGATCGCAACAAAGGGTTCGGCCCAAAAAAACTACAGGTGTCTTAAAGGGATTCTACCACTAAAACACAATTTTTTCTAGTTAACATGTCGGAATAGCCTTTAGAAAGGCTATTCATCTCCTACCTTTGGAAGTGCTCTCCGCCGCGCCGTTCGTTCAATATACCGATTTGTACCGGTATGCTAATGAGTTCTCTCGCAGCGATGGGGGCGTCCCCATTGCAGCTCGAAAACCGACCGCAGCGCCGCCTCTATGGTCTTGGGTATCCTCCCCTTGCTTCTGTCGGACGCCTGCGCAGTACGCTCTGTTCGGCGAAGATTGCCGAACGTACTGCGCATGCGCGAAATTGCGGTCCCAACCATAGTGCGGGCACTGCAATTTCGTGCATGCGCAGTACGTTCGGCAATCTTCGCCGAACAGAGCGTACTGCGCAGGCGTCCAACAGGACACTGAAGAAGCAAGGGGAGGACACCCAAGACCATAGAGGCGGCGCTGCGGTCGTTTTTCGAGCTGCAATGGGGACGCCCTCATCGCTGCGAGAGAACTCATTAGCATACCGGTACAAACCGGTATTTTGAACGGCGCGGCGGAGAGCACTTCCAAAGGTAGGAGACGAATAGCCTTTCTAAAGGCTATTCCGACGTGTTAACTAGAAAAAAATGTGTTTTGGTGGTAGAATCCCTTTAATCTCGCTTTGCTGTGGGGTCTGTTGCACTCGCCCCCAAGTCATATTCTTGGCGTATCTGTCGTGTATGTCACTTGGACCTGGCAAGGATCACAGCAACGTTCTGCGCATGCGCCGGAATATGAGCAGTGGCGAATGCGACACAACTCGGGACCAAGAGCGATTAGGATTACACCGGCTGCCCTGTCGATCAGAGGAAGGATAGAGGGTGGCTTAGAGGATGAACTTTTTTGAGCACCGCCAACACCCTCGTTGCTCCAAATGGCTCATTTACATATTAACAAATATGGTAATATCTGCAACCGAGGTTGCGATTTCTCAAGGGGTAAACCCCCTATCTGCAGGGCTGGATTGTTCCTTAAAGGCTCCTGCCAAACAAGCGATTGTTGGAGGAGTCTGGCTGATCTGGGTGTCAAACTGATCTGATATGGATGACCTCTCAATATCATAATCCTGGAATATCCCTTTAAGTAGTGGCATTTTTTTTAGCGTTGGTGATTTTCCCAGTGACCAGACCTTTACGACAACTCTCTATCAAGGCACTCTCTGGAATACTTGCACGTGTTTAGACCTTTGCAGCTGAAATAACGCGCATGGACGACTTGCTACCAGTCAGATACAAAGTTGTGTGTATGACGTACATTGTAGCGGACAGCTTTACGTATGTTTAAAGGCATTTGTTTTACGGAAACCTAAAAATTCAGAATGGCTAGAAAAATATGGCGGCTTCCTTCTAGAAACAGCGCCACTCTTGTCCATTGGCTGTGCTCGGTATTGCAGATGAGCTCCTCTAAATGACAATGCCAAGTGCAGCTCCCATACAAGAGATGTATTGTTTTGCCATGGAAGTTCTTTAAAGGGTTGCCCACCGGATCAAGTAAAAAATAGAGACTCAGAGTGGTAAAAATAAGGCAGGATTCACTCTAGAGTTGGAGTTGGAGACTTAGCCGCAGAATCCACCAAAAATCAGCGGGGAGAAAAGTCCTGCAATCAGAACTTTTTATACTGAAAGTCCCGTTATAGTCTAACTTTTTGAGCGGACAGGGTCTCCATCTTTCGGCTCTCCATATGGCTGCTAGTGTGAACATGGCAGGAGTTCTCATCATCTCCAACAATTTCCTACTTCTCCCTTTCGGACGCTAACTGGGTTCCCTGCTGGTCTCTACTTTCTGTTTTTGTTGAAACGCAGTCGGTGGCTGAGGATGGGTCACCGCTGCGGCTTTTGATTAACTTAGGGGGGGGGGGGGGGGGCGTTTCCCGTGTGTCGAGAGGGACCAGGAAACGTCAAATCGGTGGAGGGCGTTTTTGCACATTAGTTTTTTTATTGACACTCTGAGCTTTTTAAGAAGGATTGACTAGAAATCCATTTAAAGGGATCCTATCATTGGATTTCCATTTTTCTGACTAACACGTAGGAATAGCCTTAAGAAAGACTTTACTTCTCTTACCTTTAGATGTCTTCTCCGCGCCGCCGTTTGGTAGAAATCCGGGTTTTCTTCGGTATGCAAATGAGTTCTCTCGCAGCACTGGGTGTGGCCCCCAGCGCTCAAACAGCACTGGGGGTGTCCCCAATGCTGCGAGAGAACTCTCCAGCGTCGCCTCCATCTTCTTCTGGATAGCCCTCTCCCTGTGTCTTCTTCCGTCCTGGGTTTCAGTCTTTTAGGCCTTGGGCAGAGCCGACTGCGCATGCTCAGGCCACAAGAAAATGGCCGATTACACAGCTTACAGAGTAAGCTGCCGTTGGCTCTGCCTGAGGCCTAGAAGATTGAAACACACGACGGAAGAAGACGCGAAGAGAGGCCGTTCCAGAAAATAGAGGCGTCGCTGGAGAGTTCTCTCGCAGCATTGGGGGAACGCCCCCAGTGCTGTTTGAGCACTGGGGACCGCCCCCTGTGCTGCGAGAGAACTCATTTGAATACCAACAGAAACCAGGATTTCTACCAAATGGTGGCGAGGAGAAGACATCTAAAGGTAGGAGAAGAATAGTCTTTCTTAAGGCTATTCCGACGTGTTAGTCAGAAAAAAAGGGTATCCAATGATAGAATCCCTTTAAGGTTTCCTCCCTTTTTTCCCTTCTAGGAGGCCCATACTCTTTTAGTGTCCGCACCCCAATAGCTGAAAAGCTCTGCTTAATATAAAAAGACTGCGTCATTGGTTACAAGATCCCACCAAACGTCCCGCCTGAATCCCCCAAATTTGGGGCGGCGGGATACCATGGGTAACACGGGCTGCTGCTCTTCAAGCCGGCACATGTTCTCGAATACCAGCTGGTGAATGGTTGGGGGGGGGGGGGGTACGGTCAAAACCATTGAAGGGCTTAACAAGTGTATTTAAACTTTTTGGGTTTTTTTCTAAATAAAATTTTATCACAAGTCTGGTTTTCTTCTTTAGCACATGACGGCGTCCTACGGTTTCTTTTATTTCGTTCTTCCATTTGCAGCTTTTTTTTTTTCTTACGTAGAAATATTTTTCCACTCTTTTTTTTATTCCGCCGAATCTAAAATGGAAAGAAAGGCAAAACAACCTTAAATTAGTTGGAAATGACCCGTGTCTTCGGCGTCCATGCCCCCACAAACACACCTAAACTGAATTCATTGCCACTGTCACGCCTGCTGAATTTCATTATCGCCATCTATTGTAAGGAGTCCAGAGCGGATCTTTTTTTTTTTTTTTTTATGGGAAACAATTTTCCCTTCCCCCTGCCATGTAAATCTCGGCGGCGGTCCATAATCTTTGTCAGTGTTTGCTTCGATGGCCTTGCTCCGGGGACATTCTCTCTTGATAAACACTAATAAAATGGAGTCCCGACTATTTTGCTAATGAGCTATGATAGCGATTCGCCTATGACATAAGACAATAATTCTTCCCCTTCTGTGGAGTATGTCGGCGTGAAGCACCTAGGCGGAAAATTAATTTTTTTTTTTCTCCTATTCTTTCTTTTGCTAGTGTTTATAGTTTCTACGATTGGAAACGTAGTTAGGAATTGCGATTGACCGGGTGGCTCGGCAGGTATAGTTGGGGGGCGTGCATGCGCGTGTGTAGATATATGATCAACAAAAATAAATACCGTATCGAGTGGTAACTTTTTTCTGTTACAGCCAAATAATTAAAATTTCCAGTCAATTTTGTTCATCGTTGAGTTGCTTGGTATGGTTTCTGTGTTGGATACGGATCTTCCATGTAGGCCACTTCTCTCCAGACTTCTCTGAATACTAGATGCGTCTACTGCGTCCCACTGGTTTCTACCAGTTGTAAACTGGTGGCACTGCTGGATATCTTCCGATTTCAAAGGAAAGTAAGCACCCTGTGTCTTACGTCAGCTGCCCTGGCTGACCGTTGCAATGTTGCCCGTCTCTTGACGACTCTTCAAATGGGACCGTAACACAAGGCCATTTGTACCATCAGGAAGGCATCTGACTTGGCTCCAAGTTTTATTCTGCATCAGGACCAAACCAACCCAAAACATCCAGCCAATGTAATTAAGAACGATGCTCGGCCTAACGAAGACAAAGGAGTCCCTGAAATGATAATCTGGCCCACACAGGTTCCTTGTCTCGATATCATCCAGGCTGTCTAGGCTTACGTGAAGATACAGATGGATTGGAGCAAGCCTACATCCACAGAAGATCTGGGCTTAGTTCTCCAAGATACTGGGAACAACCTCCCTCCCGAGCTCCTTCAAAAACTGTCTCAAGTATCGAGAAGCGCTAAAGGAAGGCAAAGGTCACACCAAGTGGTGAGTACAGAGTCGATGGGACTCCTCTATTAATGCAATGCCACTACTCTATATTTTCAGGAACCATCGGTATTTGACAGTCCCCCATTTACAAGAACATAGAGATGCCCTAAATACCGTTTTCTCGCTGAAGAGAAGAATGATCATGTGTCGTGACTCTATAAAGATGAATGGCATCCAAGCGTAAAAGCAAATATAGCACCACTGGCTTTACAGATCAAGGGCCTTCTTCCATTTCTCATCATGTGTATCATATTAGTCTATAGAAGAATCAGGTTTCTTGGCCTCACTGACATACACAGTTATCATATGACCTGTATTAGCCAATAGAGGTCCTTTTATTCTTAGCCTCCCTGACATACACACATCACAGGATCTGTATTTGCCAAAAGAAGTTTGCAAGTCCATTGGTGTTTGCCTCACTGACATACACACAGTGATCACATGACCTTACTAGATGATGGCGGCACTCATTGTTCTTGGTTATCAACCATTATCAGAATATTACTTCGGCGGAATCTTTTGGACCCGCAGTTTATACCCAGACAGTGCAGAATTGCGTATTGTACAGGCTTCGGAAGTCGCATAGTTTTGGTCTATCCCAAGGGTAGTCTATGAAAACCTAAATTCTTGACAAACCTTTTAAACCCATTGGTTGGCCCATAGCCTGCTCTATGTTATCAGATAGAAAATAGGAATAAAAAGTTTACTTTAATAATTCAGTGCCTATAAGATTAGAATCAGATGTGGAAGTTTCCTTATTCAGTTCTATTTTACGGATTGGAAATGGGGAACAAATGTAGAAGTAGTATTCCATCTGGCGAAAGATAAAGGCGATACAAGTACAAGAGTTGACTCTCTCTCGCTCTATAGAAGGTTCATCAGTCGCGCTGAAATACGGAAATTAAACGGCAATTTACTTTTGACAATTTCCTCCCGACCTCACAATGAAAGTAAATGTCTTATTGTCACGTTGTAAGTTAATGATTCCTATTACGCATTCCCATCTTTAATTCGACATGAAGACGCCCCGGTTGGGTCTCTGCCAGGATCATTCAGGGGTATTTTTGGAAAGCTTTGTGAGTGAGTATATCAGTGTGTTTACAGGGTGACAATGCAGACAGGATGGAAAGGGACAATTACTGGCGGTATATTTGTATGGCCTGCTATTCTGGGCTCCTTGACATCACCCCTAGTAGTAACAGCAGGGCCCTTCTAGTCAGTAATACTTCCCACCAGTCTCATCTTATACAGTCTGCAACGAGCTGATGACCATGGTAGACCAAGAACAAAATCTAGGCAAAAACCTTTTTGGACTATGCTTATTAGTAATGCACACATGCATACCTCCCTACTTTTAAAGGGCAGAACGAGGGACAAAATGTGGGTGTGCCATGGCAAATGTAGCTCCACCAACTTCTAAACTGACTCTGTCCATTTCCCATCTAATTCACTTTGGGTACACTAATGCACCCCACATCTCTTACACCCCACATATACCCCCACAGTTCACCCATGTATCTTACATATCCCCCACACCCACAGTACACCCATGCACTGAACATTCCCCCCCCACAGTACACCAATGCACCCCACAGTGTACACCCATGCACCCCACATCTTCCCCCCACAGCATACCTTACACCCCACGTCTGCCCCTACAGTTCACCCATGCACTGAACATTCCCCCCCACAGTACACCCATGCACCCAACTTCCCCCCACCACAGTACACCCTGCACCCCACATTTCTCCCCCCACACAGTACACCCATGCACTCCACATCTCTTCTCACAGTACACCCTGCACCCCACATTTCTCCCACCACACAGTACACCCATGCACCCCACATCTCCCCCCCACATTGTACACCCTGCATCCCACATCTCCCCCCCCCACACTGTACACCCTGCACCCTATATCTCTCCACACACAGTACACATTACACCCCACATCTCTCAATCTTCCTCCACTGTACAGAATACAACTTTTGATCATAAGGAAGAATCTACAAGCAAAGACCCGCCTACCCTTTCACGTGACTAGAGAATACCATGTGACCATCTGACATCAGAAGGTCCTTACCGCGTATAGTATTTAGCCTTCACCCTGGGATAAGAGCCGCTGGATCGGGGCAAAGTTTGTTAACGATCAAAACACTTCAGGGGCATAGTGTGTAAAGCTGTAAGCCGCCCGGAACAGCAGTGTAAAATTGGGACTGTCCCACCGTATTTGGGACAGTTGGGAGCTATGTATATGTATACAGATATACTTTCTAGAGAGATGGATTGGGACCCCTACACATTGCACCTATGGGAGGTTTTACCAGGGGCAGATTATAATATATGTGAAATGCGTCCATATCGTCACAATCCCCTTTAAACCTTGTTCATGCAAATGCATATGGGATCCATATCGGGCAAATTCTGAAAATGCTGTGAATATATTTCATTGGAGCCCATGTATACAACTAGGATACAGAAGGAGGGAATCAAATCCATCAAACACAACTAAGCGGCACACAATACACTACCATACTGTGCAACATATTAGGAGCTGAAATGCACCTGCTGGGCTTGTGCAGGGTTCACACAGTTTATAGATGGAGCCAGCAGAGAGCCTTGTCCAATTCCAGTGGATCACGGGTATATAGCGCTGATATCTGCACTACGTACTGTCTGCCTATCACATGACCAGGATGTCTACCGCATATCAACAAAGGTATTAGAGAATGATGGTCAATGTTACTGAAGAACTTACAGTTTTACTGAGAAGTTATGTGCTCCCTCCGGAGCGCTGACCTCTATTCCTCTGATCCACACAGTGGGGCAGATTTACTCTTAGGGGGTATATTTACTGTACTTTTTGCTCCTGTTTTTTGGCACAAGGTTGTTGGCACTTTGGCAATTTGACTTGTCGGTTTTCCACAAAATGGTTCAAGCAAGGAGGGACTGAAGGGCGCCAGATTTATTAAGATGCTGGAACTGGCACATCTTCCTCCAGTGCTCATGATATTAAGAAACGCACATGATGCATGGTGGTCCCCACACAGTATAATCTGCTGCACAGTGGCCCCTACACAGTATAATCTGCTGCACAGTGGCCCCCACACAGTATAATCTGCTGCACAGTGTCCACCACACAGTATAATCTGCTGCACAGAGGTCCCCACATAGTATAATCTGCTGCACAGTGACCCCCACACAGTATAATCTGCTGCACAGTGTCCACCACACAGTATAATCTGCTGCACAATGGTCCCCACACAGTATAATCTGCTGCACAGTGGTCCCCACACAGTATAATCTGCTGCACAGTGGCCCCCACACAGTATAATCTGCTGCACAGTGGTCCCCACACAGTATAATCTGCTGCATAGTGTCCACCACACAGTATAATCTGCTGCACAGTGGCCCCCACACAGTATAATCTGCTGCACAGTGGTCCCCACACAGTATAATCTGCTGCACAGTGGTCCCCACACAGTATAGTCTGCTGCACAGTGGTCTCCACACAGTATAATCTGCTGCAGAGGTCCCCACACAGTACAATCTGCTGCACAGTGTCCACCACACAGTATAATCTGCTGCACAGTGGTCCCCACACAGTATAATCTGCTGCACAGTGGTCTCCACACAGTATAATCTGCTGCACAGTGGTCCCCACACAGTATAATCTGCTGCACAGTGGTCCCCACACAGTATAGTCTGCTGCACAGTGGTCCCCACACAGTATAATCTGCTGCACAGTGGTCACCACACAGTATAATCTGCTGCACAGTGGTCCCCAAAACAGCACAATCTGCTGCACAGTGGTCCACACACAGTATAATCTGCTGCACAGTGGCCCCCACACAGTATAATCTGCTGCACAGTGGTCCCCAAAACAGTACAATCTGCTGCACAGTGGCACCCACACAGTATAATCTGCTGCACAGTGGTCCCCACACAGTATAATCTGCTGCACAGTGGCCCCCACACAGTCCAATCTGCTCCACAGTGACCCCACACAGTATAATCTGCTGCACAGTGGTCCCCACACAGTATAATCTGCTGCACAGTGGTCCCCACACAGTATAATCTGCTGCACAGTGGTCCCCACACAGTATAATCTGCAGCACAGTGGTCCCCACACAGTCCAATCTGTTGCACAGTGGTCCCCACACAGTCCAATCTGCTGCACAGTGGTCCCCACACAGTATAATCTGTTCCACAGATGGGTACCCAAAGAGAGAGCTCTGAGTACGACCTCTGGCACCCCTGCCATAGGTTCACCGTCATGGTCTTAGAGAAACGCCGAGCAGGAACAATGGGGCCCTGTCCTTCTCAGCGTCTTTGTTTCGGCCATCGGCGGTGGTCTGAGCATCCACCAATATGACGTATACCCTTTAAGAGCTTCATGACCCTATTGTACAGCCATAGGCTTACATAACACATGATGGTAAGTGCTTGGGTTCTATAAAACTCCATATTGTGGACGGAACGTTCCATTGTATGAACAAGTCCTTCAAACCTCCTTTGTTTGTCCCTTTATGTAAAGCCTGTCTTTCTGAATGGCGATGGCGTAACATGTCTGGGTCGTGTTTCTAAGCATTCGCCGATATACCGATTTCCATATCGCTGTTCCCGATGTTCAGGGACACCCTACTGTACGCGACACGTCATTGACACGCAACTTTGCACTTATTTAATTAATTCTGTAATTAATATGATTCTATCGCCGTGTAGCATTGTGTGTCTCATGCTAGGAAACATTTTACGGGAAGCGGCTCCTGTGTTTTGTTTTTTTTTATCCCTTCTCTTCCCGAACAAATGAAACATATTATCAAGGTTCCTGCAAGGCCAGAGTTTCGAGTCATATCTCACAGTTTTTACAATGAAGCCTATAGACTCTTCTGGAAGTGATGAGATTTGAAGGAAAATAAAAAAAAAAGCGTCAGTGGACCGGGGTTTCGGATTGTGCCTATAAGCTGCAGGTCATGCATGTCAAGCTGATTTTTTTTTTCCACCGGTAAAGAAAATGAATCTCAGGAAGTGAAGAGAGAAAAAAAATCAATTGTGTTCATCTGGGAAGAAGTGTGTAGAATAGTAAGACCAGAGGCTAACAATAAAACCACCGAAAATATGGGGCCACTGGGTGGCTGTAATGTAAGCTGGTAAAAGATTGCGCGCCTCTAGGCTTTCTGGGATGGGAAGAAAAAAAAAATTTAGGTTACGAGGAGGAAATGCCGTAAAATAACAGAAGGATCGGTCCTCACCTGATGAATTCCCAAACCTACAATGGCTCCCCATGGGATTGGTGGATATTCCCAGGGGCAAACTAAAGGCTCGGAAGTCCAGCTGCAAAAGTTGGGTCCAGTATGCAACTTTTTTTTTTTCACAACCATCAGCCGCATCCCATCCATGCATATTAGCATATTGATGTTTTTGGGAATATACAAATGAGCTCTTTGGAGCAATGGTCATGTCCTCGTTGCTCTAAAGAACTCCTATGGACAAAAACTACAAAAGCAGTAATTCAAGGGGGAAAACATTCTTTGATTCAGATGACAGTAACCTATCTATCTGCAGGGCTGGGGTGATATGCTGGTTCTGGTGACAGTAACCTATCTATCTGCAGGGCTGGGGTGATATGCTGGTTCTGGTGACAGTAACCTATCTATCTGCAGGACTGGGGTGATATGCTGGGTCTGGTGACATTAACCTATCTATCTGCAGGGCTGGGGTGATATGCTTGGGTCTGGTGACAGTAACCTATCTATCTGCAGGGCTGGGGGAATATGCTGGTACTGGTGACAGTAACCTATCTATCTGCAGGACGGGGGTGATATGCTGGGTCTGGTGACAGTAACCTATCTATCTGCAGGGCTGGGGGAATATGCTGGTTGTGGTGACAGTAACCTATCTATCTGCAGGGCTGGGGTGATATGCTGGGTCTGGTGACAGTAACCTATCTATCTGCAGGGCTGGGGTGATATGCTGGGTCTGGTGACATTAACCTATCTATCTGCAGGGCTGGGGTGATATGCTGGTTCTGGTGACAGTAACCTATCTATCTGCAGGGCTGGGGTGATATGCTGGTACTGGTGACAGTAACCTATCTATCTGCAGGGCTGGTGGAATATGCTGGTTGTGGTGACAGTAACCTATCTATCTGCAGGGCTGGGGTGATATGCTGGTTCTGGTGACAGTAACCTATCTATCGGCAGGGCTGGGGTGATATGCTGGTTCTGGTGACAGTAACCTATCTATCTGCAGGACTGGGGTGATATGCCGGGTCTGGTGACAGTAACCTATCTATCTGCAGGGCTGGGGTGATATGCTGGTTGTGGTGACAGTAACCTATCTATCTGCAGGGCTGGGGTGATATGCTGGGTCTGGTGACAGTAACCTATCTATCTGCAGGGCTGGGGTGATATGCTGGTACTGGTGACAGTAACCTATCTATCTGCAGGGCTGGGGGAATATGCTGGTTGTGGTGACAGTAACCTATCTATCTGCAGGGCTGGGGTGATATGCTGGTTCTGGTGACAGTAACCTATCTATCTGCAGGACTGGGGTGATATGCCGGGTCTGGTGACAGTAACCTATCTATCTGCAGGGCTGGGGTGATATGCTGGTTGTGGTGACAGTAACCTATCTATCTGCAGGGCTGGGGTGATATGCCGGTTCTGGTGACAGTAACCTATCTATCTGCAGGGCTGGGGTGATATGCCGGTACTGGTGACACTAACCTATCTATCTGCAGGGCTGGGGTGATATGCTGGTTCTGGTGACAGTAACCTATCTATCTGCAGGGCTGGGGTGATATGCTGGTTGTGGTGACAGTAACCTATCTATCTGCAGGGCTGGGGTGATATGCTGGTTGTGGTGACAGTAACCTACCTATCTGCAGGGCTGGGGTGATATGCTGGTTCTGGTGACAGTAACCTATCTATCTGCAGGGCTGGGGTGATATGCTGGTTCTGGTGACAGTAACCTATCTATCTGCAGGGCTGAGGTGATATGCTGGTTCTGGTGACAGTAACCTATCTATCTGCAGGGCTGGGGTGATATGCTGGTTCTGGTGACAGTAACCTATCTATCTGCAGGGCTGGGGTGATATGCTGGTACTGGTGACACTAACCTATCTATCTGCAGGGCTGGGGTGATATGCTGGGTCAGGTGACAGTAACCCATCTATCTGCAGGGCTGGGGTGATATGCTGGGTCAGGTGACAGTAACCCATCTATCTGCAGGGCTGGGGTGATATGTTGGGTCTGGTGACAGTAACCTATCTATCTGCAGGGCTGGGGTGATATGCTGGATCTGGTGACAGTAACCTATCTATCTGCAGGGCTGGGGTGATATGCTGGTTCTGGTGACAGTAACCTATCTATCTGCAGGGCTGGGGTGATATACTGGTTCTGGTGACACTAACCTATCTATCTGCAGGGCTGAGGTGATATGCTGGTTCTGGTGACAGTAACCTATCTATCTGCAGGGCTGGGGTGATATGCTGGTACTGGTGACACTATCCTATCTATCTGCAGCGCTGGGGTGATATGCTGGGTCAGGTGACAGTAACCCATCTATCTGCAGGGCTGGGGTGATATGTTGGGTCTGGTGACAGTAACCTATCTATCTGCAGGGCTGGGGTGATATGCTGGATCTGGTGACAGTAACCTATCTATCTGCAGGGCTGGGGTGATATGCTGGTTCTGGTGACAGTAACCTATCTATCTGCAGGGCTGGGGTGATATGCTGGTTCTGGTGACAGTAACCTATCTATCTGCAGGGCTGGGGTGATATGCTGGGTCTGGTGACAGTAACCTATCTATCTGCAGGGCTGGGGTGATATGCTGGGTCTGGTGACAGTAACCTATCTATCTGCAGGGCTGGGGTGATATGCTGGTTCTGGTGACAGTAACCTATCTGCAGGGCTGGGGTGATATGCTGGTTCTGGTGACAGTAACCTATCTATCTGCAGGACTGGGGTGATATGCTGGTTCTGGTGACAGTAACCTATCTATCTGCAGGGCTGGGGTGAATGTTATAGCCCCCCAAATCACATGCACAAAAATACGTGTAAATGTATCCGGTCCTGAACAAGGAAAATTGTCCCAGTCCTTAAGTGGTTAATGAGGTTGTCCAGGTTTCCTTCTTTCAGAAGCAGCGCCACCCCTGTCCACAGGTCGTGTGTGGTATTGCATCTCGGCCTCGATCATTTCAATAAGGATAAGTTGCAATACCAGACACCACCTATGGCCAGGTGGGGCGCTGTTTCTGAATGATAGAATCCACGCTTTTCTAGTCCTACGGATATGACCCCACCGAGCGAGCTGCATCTGGTAAACGTTGCGGAGAAAACCGTGCCGAAGCCTAGGTAGCTGCACTTGACAATACGCCCTCTCCTGATTTCTGTTGCGTGCGCTGTTGTGGTGGAGACGGCAGACAACAATCTCTTCTCCTGTCGCTCCTGCCTGTGTGTGGGCATCCACTTATGCGACATTTTGGATCCGTACGAGAACACCATGACAACAGTTCAGAATTCAGAAGCGGAATGTTGTCATCGGAACCGATTCTACTACACAAATACTAGAAACCGTATCTGCGCGAAGCGGGAAAGCGAGACGGAGGAGACATTCATAACAAAACACTGGGGGCAGTATAGGCGTACACTGCGGGATCTTCTAGTAAGTTCCTTTTAAGCTACTTTTAACCCTTTTGCTACCAGTGATCGGTGATTTTTGTGAATTTTTGTTTTTGTTTTTTGTTTCGCAAATTTTTGTCATTATGTAGGTAACGTGTTTTGTGGGAACACGGCAAATATGGGCACCCTCTCCAAAATCTGAAGCAGGCGGCAGAGAAGATGTTCCCATGGCCATTGTCAAAAGCAGCAACTTGAAGGGGTTACTTGGGGGGACCATAAGGGTCAATGTACTAATATACACTCACCGGCCACTTTATTAGGTACACCTGTCCAACTGCTCGTTAACACTTAATTTCTAATCAGCCAATCACATGGCGGCAACTCAGTGCATTTAGGCATGTAGACATGGTCAAGACAATCTCCTGCAGTTCAAACCGAGCATCAGTATGGGGAAGAAAGGTGATTTGAGTGCCTTTGAACGTGGCATGGTTGTTGGTGCCAGAAGGGCTGGTCTGAGTATTTCAGAAACTGCTGATCTACTGGGATTTTCACGCACAACCATCTCTAGGGTTTACAGAGAATGGTCCGAAAAAGAAAAAACATCCAGTGAGCGGCAGTTCTGTGGGCGGAAATGCGTTGTTGATGCCAGAGGTCAGAGGAGAATGGCCAGACAGGTTCGAGCTGATAGAAAGGCAACAGTGACTCAAATAGCCACCCGTTACAACCAAGGTAGCCAGAAGAGCATCTCTGAACGCCGCACAGTACGTCCAACTTTGAGGCTACAGATGGGCTACAGCAGCAGAAGACCACACCGGGTGCCACTCCTTTCCGCTAAGAACAGGAAACTGAGGCTACAATTTGCACAAGCTCATCGAAATTGGACAATTGAAGATTGGAAAAACGTTGCCTGGTCTGATGAGTCTCGATTTCTGCTGCGACATTCGGATGGTAGGGTCAGAATTTGGCGTCAACAACATGAAAGCATGGATCCATCCTGCCTTGTATCGGTAACGGTTCAGGCTGGTGGTGGTGGTGTCATGGTGTGGGGAATATTTTCTTGGCACTCTTTGGGCCCCTTGGTACCAATTGAGCATCGTTGCAACGCCAAAGCCTACCTGAGTATTGTTGCTGACCATGTCCATCCCTTTATGACCACAATGTACCCAACATCTGATGGCTACTTTCAGCAGGATAATGCAATGCCATGTCATAAAGCTGGAATCATCTCAGACTGGTTTCTTGAACATGACAATGAGTTCACTGTACTCCAATGGCCTCCACAGTCACCAGATCTCAATCCAATAGAGGAGCATCTTTGGGATGTGGTGGGACGGGAGATTGGCATCATGGATGTGCAGCCGACAAATCTGCGACTGCAACTGTGTGATGCCATCATGTCAATATGGACCAAAATCTCTGAGGAATGCTTCCAGCACCTTGTTGTATCTATGCCACGAAGAATTGAGGCAGTTCTGAAGGCAAAAGGGGGTCCAACCCGTTACTAGCATGGTGTACCTAATAAAGTGGCCGGTGAGTGTAGGTGCCCTGTGATTCCAGGCTGATAACAGGGCTGCCCGGGACCATAAATCTTCTCTCCTGGTGCTCTGACTCCTTGTCATGTGATTGACTCTACTCTCTACGCTCTACTCCAAGTACAAGCAGCAGGAGTCGAGTGAGGTCACGTGACCAAGAGTCGGAACGCTGCGATTGCTGACGATACAAATTATTCCCGGTCTCTGGGCAGTCCTATAAAAAAGGGGACCAGTATCTACATCATCATGCAAAAGATTTAGGCAGCGGTGGAAAAAAATGCTGCAAACTTAGGGAGTCTGTCAGCGTGAAAATTGGTATCAAGTTACAGGACCTTGTAGGTAGGGTTGAGCGATCAGGATCGGGAAAAAGATCGAATCCCAATCGGTGATCGAGTAAATTTCACGATCGGGATTGGCTGGAAAATGATCAGAAATCGGATTTTGAAACCTCAAGATCGGCTTAACCCTACTGTGTATACTATACAATTAGGGTTGAGCAATCGGGATCGGGAAAGATCGGATCCTGATCGGTGATCGAGCAAATTTCACAATCGGCTGGAAAATAATCGGATTTTAAAATCGATCCTGAAATCTCAAGATCGGCTCAACCCTACTTGTAGGGCTTCTTCTAAACTTTCCAAAGGTGTCTTTCATATTCTGCATTGCAGCTCCATTTTCATGAAAATCAGTGTTTTATTCCTATGCAAATTAGCGGACGAGGGGCATGTCTCTGCTCGAGATGATCGTCCCTAACTGCCCCCCAGATCTGCCCCCTGTTGCTTGTCTGACTTACACTTTGTCTCCAGTAAGGGACGGTTACCTAGAGCCTAGGGGGATGCCTGAGCAGGACACGCCCCTAAACCCCTTCTCAGCTAATTTGCATAAGAATAGAACACTGATTTTCATTAAAATGGAGCTGCAATGCAGAATAAGAAAGACATCTTTGGAAAGTGTAGTCGTTAGTCTGATCCCGACTTTTCTGCTGACAGATTCCCTCGAGGCTACAGCCCTACGCGACGTCCCGCAACCAAAACGCGCTGCGGTAAACATTGCGGCGGCAACGAATCGCGATTCTTCCTGCAGAATGTTTGCAGAGTCTCATCCACTTTGCACTATGAAACGCCTCGAATTTTCCCGGGCAAATTGCGTCTTTTCCGAGCCATGGAGCCCCGGCCTTAAAGGGATTTTGTTATTTGTCAAAAATAACCGATTAACCCTTCTATTTTTGGAAGCCTTCTTATTACCCATGACTAAAACTTTTGTACAGTACCGTATATTAGTTATATAACCCCTTTATGGGCCAAGTCACTTTCCCGGGCTGTACCGGCAGCCGCCATCTTTCATTGACGCCACTTGACAACCTGTTTTCCGGCTCGCCTCGCGCCCGTGAGTCTGTACTGCGCACCATTCCCCGATCTGTTCTTGTCATGCAGATGTTGATCCGGAGCGCGCCCGTGCCATTCTTCTTCATAAGCCGTCATACCTCTCCGGCGTCTCCTCTCTTGTAATCCTTTATTTGCTGACCTCCTTTGACAGCTGTCTTGCCGGAGACATCACTTTCTTGGAGTCAGATCTTAATCCCTGCAAGGGAAGGCATTGAACGTATTCCGCCATTGGCAGTGCCATCTGATACGACGTGTCCTTTACCGAATGACCTCTGCCTCTTGCTCATCTCCGATCGCTCCTCCGTCTTCCGCCCTAGACATCTGTCAGTCCCGTCTAGCTTCATGTTAACCGTATGTGCGCGCGCGAGCCGCGTTGCGAGTCCTGTGTGTGTTGCTAATGGCTTTTTAATGCCTCTTCTCCAGCCGAGCCCCCATTATCTCTTATAATGAGGTGCAGCTCATTAATAAAACAGGGGGTTGGGGGGGGGGGGGAGCTGTCACTTTATTAAACATTATCCCCGCGCTCTTGGCGAGATTTTCCCTCTCCGAGCGCCTTGAACGCGGCCGCGGATAGTCACATTCCCAGCCTCATTAAGGGCCGTATTCAATGCGGGTCTGAGCCACAGGCGGAGAATGGGAGACATCCTTAAGTGAATGAGGTCCCAAGTGATTAGTTACAGACTGTACTAATTAAGATAAATTAGGCCTGCCTCTGCCTCTGATGTCACCGCCGCCCCGACATTAATCTTCCGCTCCGTCTCATCCTACAGCAAAACATTGGAAAACTTTTACGTCCTCTGATTAACCGTTTCACTTCCGATGTAGAGACGCCATGGCCATGACTACGACCTCTCCTGGTACACGTGTAATCGCTCCGCGTACAGGTGAGACTGCGCTACTCCGAGATCGTCATACAATAAAGTAGAAAAACATCCATTGATTTAACCCATTCCTGACTGTAATACTCGGGGATTTCAGTAACCGTTGGGTCTATGCAGCCTGTGATACAAGTGTCGGTATATTGCAATGGGTTAGTGATCAGACCCCAATGGGGTTCTAATCATTACAGCAAAATAAAAAAAAAAAAAAAAAAAAAAAAAGACATAAAAATTAATAATAATAATAATAATAATAATAATTAATAATTTGAAAAAAATATAAAAAAAAAATTGGGTCCTCCCCATTTCCTAGGAACACCTATGAAAGTTCCAAAATAATATAATAATGTCATGTAATGTGATTGTAATACATTGCATTAGGAATCAGACAATAAAAAACAAATAAATAAAAATAACAAAAATAAAATAAAATAAAAAAATTCAGATCCTCCCCTTTCCCTTGAACAAATTAAATTTTTTTTTTAAAAAATAATCTAATGTCATGAGATTGTAATACATTGCATTAGTCATCAGACCCCAATGGGGTTCTAACCATTACAGTAAAAAATAAAATAATAATAATAATAATTAATTTAAAAAAAAATATTTTTAAAAAAATCAGTTCCTCCCCATTTCCTAGGAACACATATAAAAGTTCCAAAATAATATAATAATGTCATGTAATGTGATCACAATACGCTGCGTTAGTAATCAGACAATAACAAATAAATAAATAAAATTTTAAAAAATTTTAAAAAATTCAGATCCTCCCCCTTTCCATTGAACAAATATAAAATTTCAAAAAAAAAAAAATCTAATGTCATGAGATTGTACATTACATTAGTCATCAGACCCCATTGGGATTCTAATTGTTAGAATAAAAAAATAAATAAAAATAAAAAATATAAAAAATAAAAAAAAGAAATAAAAATTCAGCCCATCCCCCTTGACCATATAAAAGTTAAAAATAATATAAAAATGTAATATAATGTGATTGTAATATAATCGAAAAAAATTTGAAACCGTTTTTTGCTGTTTTGCCTCTCATAAAAATTAGAATTTTTAAAAATATTTTTTATTTATAACATTTGTTATTCCAGGCTCACAGAGGACCTCTCACCCCCTCCCTAAACTCCCACCCTTTGGATCCGGTGCAGTTGGAATTTTTATCTCAATCCCCGCCATTCCTGAGCTATCGGTACTGTTTCATCCCTCGAGATGCTACTTAGGCTCTGTACTGTCAAGTGGGTGTCTCCTGTCTGTCCGTTTCAGCCTAAGGACCTCCCACCTGACAGTAGCATCGGTGGCTAAAACTAACAGCGCCGATCAGGTATGAGCGGGGCAGAGAAAAAAATTCCAACCGCGCCGAGCCTATTAAAGGATGGAAAGAGTCGGTGTTTAGGGCGGGGGTGAAAGGTCCTTTGTGAGTCTGGAATAACAAATGTTTCTTTCTCTGGCCAATACGGCTAAAACTTTTTAATAATTTCTCTTGCGGGGGCAGGCTGGGGTCTCAGACGTGTCGGCCATACCTAAGGTGCAGTATATGATCCTTCTTGTACCGGAAGGTTTCTAACAATGGAGGTTTCTGATAAATTGGATGAACTTTAGAGACGTCTCAAGCGTTGGCGACCCTTGTTTGTTTGGCTCTATACTCTCGGGAGCCTGAAAACCCGCAGGCCTTCAGCTGGAAGTGGCGAGATATTCTGCAGGTCGGATGAACCCACAGTCTCTTTTTGCTTTTCTATCTTCCGCTCGTCGAAACTAAGTCTGAATTTTTTTCTTTCTTTACCAGCAGTAAGTAACGTAAGAGCGTCTCCTTGCCAGACCATGCTGGTGTCATAGGCGGACCAGGGTGACCTTCTGTTCTTATTGGGTTATCATAAATGGCCCACATGATCTTAGTCGCTGGGCGCCGTTGCGAGGGGCTTCATTCATTCCGATGTCTGATCAATGATGACATAGGGGCGTATTCATTATTATTCCATGGCACTTGTACGGAATTACAAAGTTTCAAATTTCAGATTTGTAACTTTTTAGTTGGAAAAAAATTGTTGCAAGTGGCGGTTTTATGTTACCCTTGCCACTTTCGGAATCGGGCCATCAGACCTGCCAAAAAACTAGTGTAGCTTTGAGATGCCATAGCCCCATTGGGGGCGGTAGCGCCCCATCATAAATCCATTGCATCCTCCACTAGCACGAGACTTATGAACGCTATGGGAAATCTTTATGAAGACAGGTGTATTGGACGCCAGTCTTCATAACCCTGGTGTCGGATCAATGTTAGGAACTGGATGCCCCTTTAACTACACTGTGGCACAGAATGTTAAAGGGGTTTACCAACCAAAGCAAATTGTCCCCTATCCATAGATAACGTCCAGATCAGCGAGGTCCGACCACTTCGACCCCCACTGATCAGGAGAATGGAGGACTTTCATCTCAGTTCAGAATAGGGCAGTATTTGGGCAGCGCATACGCTGATTCATTCAGTTACATTTTGCTATATCTTTAGATACAGCTTGTTCTCTAAGAATTTCATACATACATGGACCTGAAATTCACCCACATGATGGTTTCCACTTGGCATGAACTGTTATTTTGATGTTGATGTGTTAATGTTCATACATGGGGGTGCACAGAGAGAGCCTGCTCTTAATGTTGAATCAAGGATCCAATGAGAAACCCATAGGGTTTCATTACTAGCCATAATGTAGTAGGCATTGGTGTGGTTCATGGCCGATGAGACACCCATAGGGCATCACCAACCAATATATCCTTTTTGTACTAGGCATTGGTGTGGTTCATGTATGATGAGACACCCAATGGGTTTCATTACCAGCCATAATGTAGTATCCATTGGTGTGGTTCATGGACGATGAGACACCCATAGGGCATCACCAACCAAAATACCCTCTTTGCACTAGGCATTGGTGTGGGTCATGTCCATGAGACACCCAATGGGTTTCATTACCAGTCATAATGTAGTAGGCATTCTTGTGGTTCATGGCCGAACAGACACCCATAGGGCATCACCAACCATAATACCCTCTTTGCACTAGACTTTGGTGTGGTTCATGTATCATGAGACAAACATAGGATTTCATTACCAGTCATAATGCCTTCTTTGTACTAGGCACTGGTGTGGTTCATGTCCGATGAGACAGCCAATGGGTTTCATTACCAACCATAATGTACTAGGCATTGGTGCAGCATGTCCGATGAGACACCTATAGGGTTTCATTCCCAGCCATAATGTAGTAGGCATTGGTGTGGTTCATGGCCGAAGAGACACCCATAGGGCATCACCAACCATAATGTCCTCTTTGTATCATGCATTGGTGTGGCTTATGTACGATGAGACATCCAATGGGTTTCATTGCCAGGCATAATACCCTCTTTGTACCATGCATTGGTGTGGTTCATGTATCATAAGACACCCATAGGGTTTCATTACCCGCCATAATACCCTCTTTGCACTAGGCATTGCTGTGGCTCATGTACGATGAGACACCCGTAGGGTTTCATTACCCGCCATAATACCCTCTTTGCACTAGGCATTGCTGTGGCTCATGTACGATGAGACACCCATAGGGTTTCATTACCCGCCACAATACCCTCTTTGCACTAGGCATTGGTGCGGCAGGTCTGGTGAAACACCCATAGGGTTTCATTACCTGCCATAATACCCTCTTTGCACTAGACTTTGGTGTGGTTCATGTATCATGAGACAAACATAGGATTTCATTACCAGTCATAATGCCTTCTTTGTACTAGGCACTGGTGTGGTTCATGTCCGATGAGACAGCCAATGGGTTTCATTACCAACCATAATGTACTAGGCATTGGTGCAGCATGTCCGATGAGACACCTATAGGGTTTCATTCCCAGCCATAATGTAGTAGGCATTGGTGTGGTTCATGGCCGAAGAGACACCCATAGGGCATCACCAACCATAATGTCCTCTTTGTATCATGCATTGGTGTGGCTTATGTACGATGAGACATCCAATGGGTTTCATTGCCAGGCATAATACCCTCTTTGTACCATGCATTGGTGTGGTTCATGTATCATAAGACACCCATAGGGTTTCATTACCCGCCATAATACCCTCTTTGCACTAGGCATTGCTGTGGCTCATGTACGATGAGACACCCGTAGGGTTTCATTACCCGCCACAATACCCTCTTTGCACTAGGCATTGGTGCGGCAGGTCTGGTGAAACACCCATAGGGTTTCATTACCTGCCATAATACCCTCTTTGCACTAGACTTTGGTGTGGTTCATGTATCATGAGACAAACATAGGATTTCATTACCAGTCATAATGCCTTCTTTGTACTAGGCACTGGTGTGGTTCATGTCCGATGAGACAGCCAATGGGTTTCATTACCAACCATAATGTACTAGGCATTGGTGCGGCATGTCCGATGAGACACCTATAGGGTTTCATTCCCAGCCATAATGTAGTAGGCATTGGTGTGGTTCATGGCCGAAGAGACACCCATAGGGCATCACCAACCATAATGTCCTCTTTGTATCATGCATTGGTGTGGCTTATGTACGATGAGACATCCAATGGGTTTCATTGCCAGGCATAATACCCTCTTTGTACCATGCATTGGTGTGGTTCATGTATCATAAGACACCCATAGGGTTTCATTACCCGCCATAATACCCTCTTTGCACTAGGCATTGCTGTGGCTCATGTACGATGAGACACCCGTAGGGTTTCATTACCCGCCACAATACCCTCTTTGCACTAGGCATTGGTGCGGCAGGTCTGGTGAAACACCCATAGGGTTTCATTACCTGCCATAATACCCTCTTTGCACTAGGCTTTGGTGCGGCTCCAGCTCAGACACCTCCGTTAATGTAAGTAACTCCAGACATCTGAAACGCGCATCAGAAGTGCTAAGACATATCCATCGACTAATGAACAGAGTAAAACCGAAGAAAGACGGCTTTAACCTAAAAGCTAATATTAGCCGATAGCTTTCAGCTCCAGCCCCCAGCATGCCTTACTCTCCTATCCGATATATATATATATATATACACTTTAAAAGTCAGGCACAGAAATAGATTGAATGTAAATGAATAGAATGAAAAGGCCACAATATTGTCGCTGCTCCTACGGATTCGCAGATATGGTTTTTAGCAATTTAATTTTTGTAATTTCTGTTTTTTTTTTCTTTGGGGCAGCGCGTATTCATTTAATGGACCGAGCAGAGGCCTTATTGCATAAATGAATGACACGCTGTTCATACAGGCATTCAGCAAATTGTTTTCCATTCGGCGACCAGACCCTGAGATAAATAAATCCATATCCTCGTCCTCCTGTTTACTCAAGGTCAAAGGAGGACGTTGGAAATTAAATTCCTTCTCTTCTGACATCTCGACTTAACTTGCAATTGTTTTATTTTTCTCATCCCCCGCATGAAAATATCTTTCCTAAAGGAAAAAAAAAACTGTAATTGTGACATGTTTATGGGCAGTGTACGCGGAATAAGCCACCAGGTTTACTGGTACAGCGCCACCGACACAAATACATTACATGCCCAGTCTGCTTAAAATAATGTTTCCTGGAAACGTGACAAAAATGGTTGTGTATTATCCGCCGCACGTTCCAAACATCTCAATTGTCATCCAGGGATTTTTTTTTTATAATATTTATAATAATGTTTCGCCCCCCCCCCCCACCCTCCTCCCAATCGCCTCTCTTAATTTTTCTCCAGAGATTCCCGCGGTGACAGAGCTGATTTGCTGGCTTGTGTTCCATAGACATCGTCATTGCTGGAAGCAACTTTTAATAGCAGAGAAGGTAGTGAGAACAAGCTCCGAATTCCCATCAGAGGGCAATATGGCTAGTGGATATCTGAATGTACGAGAGAAGAGGAGACGCTGCCCCTTGGGGGTTTCAAGGAGGTGGAAGAGGGATTTTTGTGATAGACGTGCAGAGATGGATCTGATTCTTTCCTCACTTCTTACATTGTCTGGATACATGTCTATATCTTTATCTATCTATCTATCATCTATCTATCTATCTATCTATCTATCTATCTATCTATCTATCTATCTATCTATCTATCTCCTATCTATCTATCTATCTATCTATCTATCTATCTATCTATCTATCATCTATCTATCTATCTATCTATCTATCTATCATCTATCTATCTATCTATCTATCTATCTATCTCTATCTGTCTAAGCATCTTTGTACATGTCTATCCTCTCTTTTACCATGTTTAAAATATATATATATATATATATATATATATATATATATATATTTATATATATAATGAGTTTCTGTCTGTTTGTCTGTTCTTCATGCGCGACCAAACGACTGGATCGATCTTCCCCAAATTTGGCACACAGATACATTAGTTGTCCAGGAAGGTTTTAGACCGGGCCTCAATTCTCTCGGACATACCATTTCTGAGATACAGCATTCCAAAAACACTGGCCTGAATGAGCCAATATAAACCTGCAAGTCTTTCACTCATATTCTAACTGCCATACACACGGTCACTCCACATGTGCACAACATTACTCCAGGTGTATCCAACACTGATATCCAAACTGAAATACACACATCAGACGATTAGATACACAGCTCAGCATACAACAACACACATCAGAGGATTAGATACACAACTTGGCACACAGTATCACACGTCAGAGGATTAGAGATACAGCTCAGCACAGTATCACACATCAAGGATTAGATACACAGCTCAGCACACAGTATCACACACCAGAGGATTAGGTATACAGGTCAGTACACAGTATCACACATCAGAGGATTAGATAGACAGCTCAGCACACAGAGTACCATAGTGGTAACAAACACTGAAGTTAAAGCGCACATTCTCAACAGGTGATAGTACCCCTTTAAAGTGTAGCTCCAATTATAAAACAACTGGTCATACATTTATAGTATAGGTGAATATAAGAACTTTAGTAATATGGCCATCACTAGGAGATCGATCAGAATGTAGAGAAAGTAGTCAAGAAAGGAAATTAGGATAAGATACAGGAGTAGAAGTGGTACCACGTAAGCAATGCAGAGGAAAAAGCTGGAGCATAGTCAGAAACAAAGTCTAAATTAGGAACTAAGTCGCGGTCAGGAACAAAGTTGAGGTTAGTAACAAGGTTGAGGTCAGGAATAAGGTCACGGTCAGGAACAAGTTTACAGTGAGGAACAAGGCCGATGTCAGGATCAGGCTCCAATTCAGTTAATTGCAATTGTAAAAACAAAGGAACAAAAGCAAGGGAAGAGGAACCTAAATCAACAGGTCGAGTATAGCAAAGCCATTCCAACTAAAATAGACTACCAGCAACCTGATGTCACTCTACATGTAGGGAACCAGGGCCATGGCCAGAACCAGCAGGTCTGAAGAAGAAGCAAGAGTTCAGTGGTCTAGTCGGAGCTAGAGCCATATGCCAGAATACAGAGCTGGAACCGAGCAAGGTAACAACTCCACTGTACGGCACTTTTATATTAGCATTTTATGGCGATATTATGTAAGCATTTTGCTACAGTACTGTGTATAAGCATTGGATAGTATTGTTATGTGGTACAATATGGCGGAATTATTAACGCCCTAGGTTGTCAGAAAGACAATTCTACTGTACTCCGGACGGTATTAGGAAGTGATTTGGATATTATTATAGCACATAAATATACAAATTTTTGAAGTGGCCTTCCATCATAGAAATCTGCTCCAAAAACGCTCCCGGAACCTGCAGCAGAAAAACAAGGCTGAGGCTCGGGTTCCTGGCATGGTTGTGTATGCAGATGAGCCTTACTCAATGGGACGGCCATACGCTTCAGCATCAGCAGTGACTGCCCTACAGTAACCCTACTGGGATCGGACGTTACGCCCCCACGCTAAAAAAAGACCAGCCCTTCACTGCTTCACATTGAGAACAATGGGGGATAGGTTAGGGGAGTAACACTGACGCACGATCTGTTCAGTGTGAATATAGCCTAATTCCAGTCTGTATAAACACAATGTTTTCCGGATCATTCTGCAGAGATGTTGCGCAGCATGGCCTAGGAAGGGTTACAACGCAGCGACGTGCCCGCGGAGATTCCCGCCAATTGTATTATGCAGCCAATGAATTTCTTCCTATGACCGAGCTCGCTTATCATTGAAATGTTTGCAGGGTGCAGAAGGCCGGAGACATCGCAACGCAGTTCTACAAGACTTCAGTTTACTAAAATCAAACATCTGGGTGTGAATCCCGCTGCTCCTGCCTGGGCTTTCTGTATTTTTTATTGCATTTGTATGATTTATTCACCATATTTCTTCAAGGGATAGGTCAAATCCATTCTAACTTCTAACTTCATGAAAGCCTCGTAACATTTTGCAGGCTGCAATTTTGACCAAAAACAGGCAAAAAAAAAAAGAAAGTTGTCCGAGATTAGAAAAACAGCGCCACACCTGTCAATAGGTTGTGTGTGGTATTGCAGCTCAGCCCCAGACTCTGCCTATGGGTTTATAATCAGATCTCCTGGTAAAAATATTCGGAAGAACCCCTGGAAAGCCGCGCGGAACAGACGGCCTGAGAATACCCCGACCGAGCTGTCAGATTCTGGATCTTTTTCTTTCTTTCTCCCGTTTCTGCATGATTATCATTGATCGAGGCGACTCAAGTGGTGCAGGATTAATGAAAAATTCTTCTACCCTGGAGGACAAACACAATGCAAGGCTGACAGTTTGGTCCCCATAGGTCGAGTTCAGTGACCCCCTCCTCATAAAATAGATGTTTACTGTCTGTATAACTGTGCACACCGGAGGGGGGGGTCGCTCCGACGCCTCGTCTCAGCCACAGCGAGTCCTCCGCCTCTCTCGCATTTTTTCCTTTCTCTCTCAGTTCTTCTGTCTCCTCATTTCCTCTTCCTTTATATTTTGGGAATCTCAGGTGTGAATACGACCACCCTGAGTCTGACTGGGATATCTGATGTTGTATTTGCATTGCGGTAAATTATTATATTCTCTTCAGGCCCCAGAGTGTAATTGGTGGAGGCCCGGGAGAGGCGACAAAATTTTTTAAAAAATTAATACTCACCTTCCCTCGCGCCGCTTGAGCCTCCTCATGTTTTCATGGACTCTCCAGGTGATGTCATGTACCCAGGGTCACCACTGAGGCCTGTGATTGGGCCACAGCGGTCACATGGGCACCTAATTAACATCATGCATGACTCAGTGAATAAGTCTACTATCATGATGCGGATTTAATTGCCAAATTAGTATTTCTATTCCAAAAGGAACAGATTCCCAGCTATGGACAGCGCTGTTTCGGTCTTTTGGATCTCCTCAGCCTAGCGCAGGGATACTAGTTTGGCAGAGTGAGAGCCTATAGACCATGGTCAGGGGATAATCATACACATCAGGGAGAGTGTTTGCCTACATAGGCGTACGGAGACTTACAAGTCATTCCTGCTCTGCTAGGGATTCTGGGTAACAAATATGCAAATCTATTCTCCAGGATGTAATTAGGAGATCAGTGCACTCTGGAATAGATATACTAATTTGGCAATTAAATCCGCATCATGATCGTACACTTTTTAACTGAGTCATGCATGATGTTAAGGATGCTGCCCTCTAGAGGGCGGCGTACAGAGTGCACTGTTCTCCTAATTACATCCTGGAGAATAGATTTGCATATTTTTTACCCAGAATCCCTAGCAGAGCAGGAATGACTTGTAAGTCTCCGTACACCTATGTAGGCAAACACTCTCCCTAATGTGTACGATTATCCCCTGAATGTGATCTATAGGAATGTATAGGAATATGGCTGACACCGTGATCTGATGAGTAACATTAGTGATGTACAGTAATGTATAGCAATATGGCTGACACCGTAATCTTATGGGTAAGAATAGTGATATATAGGAATGTATAGGAATATGGCTGACACCGTAATCTTATGGGTAAGAATAGTGATATATAGGAATGTATAGGAATATGGCTGACACCGTGATTTGATGGGCAGTATTAGTGATGTATGGTAATGTAAAGGAATGTATAGGAATATGGCTGACTCAGTGATCTGATGGGCACCATTAGCGATATATAGGAATGTATAGGAATATGGCTAACTCCGTGATCTATAGGAATGTATAGGAATATGGCTGACACTGTAATCTTATGGGTAAGAATAGTGATATATAGGAGTGTATAGGAATATGGCTGACTCCGTGATCTGATGGGCAGTATTAGTGATGTATGGTAATGTATATGAATATGGCTGACACTGTGATCTATAGGAATGTATATATGGCTGACTCTGTGATCTGATGGGCACCATTAGTGATATATAGGAATGTATAGGAATATGGCTGACTCCGTGATCTATAGGAATGTATATATGGCTGACTCCGTGATCTGATGGGCACCATTAGTGATATATAGGAATGTATAGTAATATGGCTGACACCGTGATCTATAGGAATGTATAGGAATATGGCTGACTCCGTGACCTATAAGAATGTATAGGAATATGGCTGACTCCGTGACCTATAGGAATGTATAGGAATATGGCTGACTCCGTGATCTATAGGAATGTATATATGGCTGACTCCGTGATCTGATGGACACCATTAGTGATATATAGGAATGTATAGGAATATGGCTGACACCGTGATCTATAGGAATGTATAGGAATATGGCTGACTCCGTGACCTATAGGAATGTATAGGAATATGGCTGACACCGTAATCTATAGGAATGTATAGGAATATGGCTGACTCCGTGATCTATAGGAATGTATATATGGCTGACTCCGTGATCTGATGGGCACCATTAGTGATATATAGGAATGTATAGTAATATGGCTGACACCGTGATCTATAGGAATGTATAGGAATATGGCTGACTCCGTGACCTATAAGAATGTATAGGAATATGGCTGACTCCGTGACCTATAGGAATGTATAGGAATATGGCTGACTCCGTGATCTATAGGAATGTATAGGAATATGGCTGACACCGTGATCTATAGGAATGTATAGTAATATGGCTGACTCCGTGATCTATAGGAATGTATAGGAATATGGCTGACTCCGTGACCTATAGGAATGTATAGGAATATGGCTGACACCGTAATCTATAGGAATGTATAGGAATATGGCTGACTCCGTGATCTATAGGAATGTATAGGAATATGGCTGACACCGTAATCTATAGGAATGTATAGGAATATGGCTGACTCCGTGACCTATAGGAATGTATATATGGCTGACTCCGTGATCTGATGGACACCATTAGTGATATACAGGAATGTCTAGGAATATGACCGACATCATGATCTGATAAAGCCGCAACATCTAGAAGAATATTTCAGTGTCTTCGTGTCCACGTAAAGTGCTTTTAGACATTTGCTTGTAAAGTGACAATTATTCTGGATAATTACACCCTCCGCACCGGTAATGTACAGCACTCGGCGCCCTGCCAGTGACACCGCCGAGCAATATTATCTGTATTATAATTAAAATTAGAAACTGCATAATCTTCAAAACAAATGACAAGTAACGGGGCCGAAATTAAATTACACGCGGCGTCTATTCCTTTATTTAGCATAATGCAAAATTAACAAAAAGGAGAATCTGGATTCCGGCCGTCACCTTGATAACATCAAAATAATGCGGCTCTGCAAATGACGGCAATTAAGTCAGGCTGAAGCGTCCTTCCGGTCATGATGCGAAAACCTCTAACGAGACGGCGAAAGAGATTTTTATTTCTTACTCACTCCAACTGGAACGAGATCATTTTTGGGGAAAAAAATAATCCGCGGAGAGATGGCAAGCGTGGGATCCATCACGCCTTGGCGCTGATGGGCATTGGGTGAGTTGTTGAACTTCAGACTGCAAAACCACTGCAGGCAAAGACTGTAGAAAATAGATGTGTCTAAGAGAGCGACATCGAATCATCGCAGACTTCCCATAATCTGCCGCTAAAAATACCCGCAACGAGAATAGAAATAATATCAAGGGAGAAGCCTTGGCGAATACTATCACGCCGACCTCCTTATTCATGGCCGCACCGGGTAATCATTCCGCCGCGCTCCTACACCTACTATGGAATTATCCCGAGCCCGAGCCCAACGACAACCATTGTAATTACCCCCTGACTGCTGCGCATAAATTAAACCCATTGTCATCGCTATTACTCCGTCCCGTGGGGCTTCGATTCGCTCCGAAAGAGTAATCAGTTGATTTGCGTTCTCGTCATTAACCCATTTGTTACCGCAGGTGCCGGCAATTATCTGGCCATCGAAATAAAACGCGCAATCCGCCGTCCTAATTGTCGCCAACTGCCGTGTGCAATTACGTCTCCGGAGCGCGGCGCCTGGTAAGGTGTGTTTTGCAAATTGCAGCTCGTTTTTTTGAAATGAGAATATTTTTACATATTTTCATGCCAGACGCCTAGCGGTGCGGGATCGGAGGTCACCATTGTCCCGAGATCAAGATCTACAAGTGGCAATTGTATGGCAACCACCCCGTGTGCACCCGGTTCTTGTTGGAACGGCAAGGAGGTTGTGTATGGCCAACGTGCAACGCCAGCAATGGCGGGGGATGGGGCAGTCGTACTAAGGACATGGGGGTCAAATGGCTATGAGAGACTGGGGAACAACATGGCGGCTGCCCTACACATATATACACAGCTTTTCTCATTGTAATCCTGATGTAAGACAAAAGAAGAGCAATACATATCAGGAGATGATGTGCGGTGTCATAGAGGGAATTTTTTTGGGGGATGGTCTTTTAAAACTGACCACTAAGTCCCAAACTCCAGGTCTCAACCTATGTCACCTTTGTGGTTAGACTAACCCTAACCTGAAGTCTAAGGCCCCACGTAGCGGTGCAGAAAAGACAGCGATGGAAATCAGGGAGTGCTGATTACACACTGGGTCTTGCCACAAGATGGCATAAGAGTGCATGTAAAAAATGCTCTCAGAGGCGACTTTTTGGTAGTGTACCTCCTAGTGACTGCTAGACATACCTCTACAATGTACTCAAAGACATTTCGGGAAGGGGAACATCACTGAGAGAAACAATGTTTCAATGAACGCCCCGCCATCTAGACCGTTCTGAGCTAGCAGTGGTTATGTGAGGGCATGCACAGCAAACAGACTCCTTATCCACCATCCAGACACAGGAGGCGCCGTCGTTACACACCCCTGTGTCTGCTGGACCATTTCAGGCACTTAGCAAAAGGAAATCTGCAGCCATGGCACCCATTACTCCAGTCCTGCCATTGGCAGCCAGCCATTGTTCAGCCACCTGGACTACGACAGAACTGTATCTCTAGCTATGAAACCAGGTTCTGTCTGGGATCCAACGATGATCAAGTATGGAGGCTTCATGGGGAGTGCTTCCATACTGCCTGCTGGTGTGATGATCTGGGGAACCATCGCGTCCAACAGTCGGTCACCCCTAGTAGTGATACCAGGGGCATGAACTTGTGATATGTGCAGTGGTTACATGCCTTGTCTCGCATCTGGCATTCAGCAAACATTTCCCTGCCCTGTTTTTACCATCCAGACCAGCAGGGACGTCAACTTCAGCAACCTAGAAGTGTGCAGGATCTACAGGTCCAGAAGCAACGTCTATGGGTAAATGTGCCCCAGGATACCATAGGGAATCTGTATGTCTCCAAGTCTGTATCTCATCTTGTATCCAGGCTACAGGTGCCCAACATGGTCCATTGCACCATTTTCCCCCGATAAACTTCTCATTCTAGGTTGAGATATGCGATGGAGAAACCACCGCATTGGACTTTGCCACTGAAACCACTAAAAATCGGCAGAGAGAACAGTCCTGCACAGAGGTGGAAACCCGACGGTCCCCATTATAGTCTATGGGGTCTGTGAAGGTCCATGGGTCACCGCTCCCATGATGGAGACCTATGTGCAGATGTGAACCTAGCCTTACATATATGATCACTGAGAAAGGTTCAGTCCATTCTAACAACTCCTTTTGTTATTGTCAATGAGCGCATTATTGGACAAGCGCCATATACAGTCAATAGTATATTCGGTATGATGTCGGAAGGACTAGGCGTTCTTACCTGGAAAGCTTCTTGTGCCTAATGGACTCCAGCACAGTGTGAGCCCGTAGTAATGTTGGCCGGTTACACACGGGACAAGTGGCTCCCGCTGCTTTTTGACACATATGCGGATTATTCATCAGCTTGGCACAAATGGAGCTCCACGTCCGCCAGTTATCACCACCGCAACACGCACGGGCGGGTTATGGTAATGACTCTGTAACATCCAGTCTTCTCCAAAGCCATTCATTGAATATGAATATTTTCATGAAAGGTAAAGTCAAATCCTTTGTATCAAGAACCCGTCGGTGCCCCTAAAGACCTAACCTACATTAACAGATGCAGAAACGCTCGACATTTACATGAGTGGCAATGACAGCCTTTATAAACATCTGGGCTGGCGTCTTGCCTCTGCTCCTTCAATGCTTATTATTCTCAATAAATATTGTGCCTTTCATGCTTTGACTTTTTGCCGTCTCGTAACAGCCGTACTTAAGACCCGGCACCCGGCGATCCAGATTATTAGCAGAAACCGGGACGGGTGGGAAGTGGAAAAGACTTGTCGGACTTCAGTGATTCGGTAATTGATGTTGCGATGAAATGTGACAAATTGTATCAAAGCGGGGGCCGAATCTTTGGCGTCAGGTGAGGAAGTGAAATAACATCAGATCACTAATATTGTGTTCAGATCCATCAACGAAGAACCATCTGCAACCCCAGGTCGTCCAGGAAACTTTCAAGGTGGCAAAATGTATTTCATATTGGAAGTTCAGGAAAACTTAAGAACTTCCAAGTGGGGTTCAGCAATCGGGATTGGAAAAGATCGGATTCCGATCGGCGATTGAGCAAATTTCATGATCGGGATCGGCTGGAAAATGATCGGAAATCGGGTTTTAAAATCGATCCTGAAATCTCAAGATCAGCTCAACCCCAGTAGAAGTCGATGAATATGGGGCAGATCCGTCCAGGAGAACCATCTGCTCCGCCAGGTTGTTCTGGAACCTTTCAAGGTGGCAAAATGTATCTCAGATGCGAAGTTCAGGAAAACTTAAGAACTTCCAAGCGGGGTTGAGTGATCGGGATTGGAAAAGATCAGATTCCGATCGGCGATCGAGCAAATTTCACGATCGGGAGCGGTTGGAAAATGATCGGAAATCTCAAGATCGGCTCAACCCCAGTAGAAGTCAATGAATATGGGGCAGATCCATCCAGGAGAACCATCTGCTCCGCCAGGTCGTTCTGGAACCTTTCAAGGTGGCAAAATGTATCTCAGATCCGAAGTTCATGTAAACTCAAGAAATTCCAAGAGATTCGAAGCAATGTGATTTCCATTTTTGAGCAATATAAAACCTGGTCACTCTAAGAATATGTCACCTAAACCTTAATGGGATGACCCCCAGATCCATATCTAACAGAGTTACGGAGAAATCTTGCATAAATCGTAACTAAACTTTGGGACGACTTTTGATTTTCTTGCAGTATTTGTCCCATTAATACATTTTGGACTATACTTTCTTAACTTTTTTTGGCTCCTTTCTGTGAAATCCGGCACTTCTTTATTGTTCCCTTGTTTTTTCTGGGATCTGTGCGTTGCTTTTGCTCATGTGTAATGCAGGGAAGCTGAGGCTTGGGGGTCACGTCAAACAATTATATTTCGGGCATATAAAAGTGGTTCTGGTGTCATATGGAAGCTAAAATCCTCCTATATAGCTTTCATATGACACCAAGCGTTCTATCCATAGTATGATCTAATACGTTTTCTGGGCTATGTCTAGGTTTTCGCATCCATCCAGCCAGACAGTAACCTGATAAGAGGCCATAAATTCGAAACGACTTTGGTACTTCCTTTTGGAGGAGATATTTTGGTTTGGCTTTCTAGATTATCCCGTAGGTTTCAGGAAAACCAGGCATTGATCTATAGGGAGCTACCTTCTAAAAGGTGGTGCTAGAGCAAGTTCCCCCAAGGAGGATTTATTTGCCTATTTTCCAAAAACTAAGAACCTCATCATCATAAAATCAGACCATTGCATTAAGTCCTGTGCTTAAAGGGGTTGTCCAGTTTAGAAAACACATACACAGGGAATTTTAAGTTAAAGGTGTTTTTTTTTTTTTTTGGCCATCCATATCAGATGGTTGGGACACCTACCGATCAGCTGTTTGAAGGGGCCGGTGCTGCAGACACTTTTATCAAAGTCAGCGCCATTCATTCCATAGTGGCTGTAGGTGGTACTGCAGGTTTCTGTCTTACTCAAGTAAATGTAGTACCATACACAGCCACTAGACAAAGGGTGGTGCTGTGCCATGAGTCAGCACCCCCACCAATCTTAAGGCTAGATTTTACGTTTCTTCTCTCCTCGCACGCTTTAGTTTTACTCGCTGATAAATCGCCATTACTATTGCACCCCCTGTGTATCCATCTTATTCAACGTCTCTTTTCCTCCTCTTTCTTCTTGACTTCATTGATTTTGTCTTCCCTCTCCTCTCGCTCGCCCTCCTTGATATCTTAATCTATAGACTAAAAAAACCCGAATCCCAAAGTAATACAAAAAACAGCTAAAAACCACAGAGAAGACGTCCTGCGTGCGCCGCCTCTCTTATGTTCTCGTTTCTCGAAGAACCTGCATTCGCTCTCGAGTTCTCCTTTTATGTCACATTGGATTATATTCCGCTATATCTTACACACAATCTGTCTCCGTAAAAGCGAGTCCTCGGATCGGGCGCCATTACAGGTCCCGCAGGTATTGTCACTTTAAGAGTAATAAGAAAAAAAACATCGTAAATGGAAAACGCGGACAAGATTTTTACATGTTTGAGTAACCACTGGACGTGGCCGCTGTATACCGTATACGAGGGTATATAGCTCTTCACATCACAAGCTGTGGTCAATAGAATGCTAAAAATGGATACAAAGTGGACAACTGGCCACGGAATGGAATCGAAACGGATACACAGTAGCCATATAGAATGGACCGATTCCGCCATTTTCACAGTGGGGAATCGTCGTGTGAAAAGAGACTTAGGCCTCAAGTGCAAAAACGGCTGCGCGATGCCCGTTCTTAAAATCCATTGGTTTCCCTATCCATGTGTCCATCAAAAAATAGGACATATCAAATTTTTGTCCGTTTTCACGGATCCATCAATAGATTCAATACGGCCTGGGCATCCATGTGGACCGCAGTATACTTTACGTTGGGGTCTTCTGTTGGACCTTCGCTGTTGTAGAATCTGGGCCGACGCTGTCCTGGGTCACGTTTTCCAAATCCCTTTAGGTCCACCACTCTAGCGGGCCAGTCGGACACTATCGGCCATCACTTTAATAGACCTGAGTTGCAATACCAGTTACAACCTGTGGACAAATGTGGCGCTGTTACTGAAACAAAGCAACCCCGTTTTCCAAATCCCGGTCCATCACAAGACAATGGCCCATAGCAAGCATCCATTTTTTCCTGATCTGTAGGCAGTGCTCCATTACTCTGTTCCGTACGCATGCGCCTTGTATCGCCGCTGTCTCCAGCGTCCTCCCCGCGCTATTTTCCAGATGCAAGTCTTTATCTGCATCGAGTAATTAGAGTTGGATGTGATGGTTGGCAGAGAGTCGGAGCATTAATAATACAATAAGGAGAATTAGTCTGGCAGCCACGTTGACAATGGTTCGGGGCTGTGACAGTTCGGTAGATGCCGGGCCGATTAACAAAGGGTTAGACTCATCGAGTCAGGATGTTGTAGAAGTGTCTGCACCGGAGCTCTAATGGCGCGATTAGCCCCGGGATGATAATTACAGACAAAGGATATTCAGATGAAATAGAAGAATCTCTTAGGCCAGGTTCACACTCGGTTTCGGGGGTGTTTTTTTCTCGCACGTTCTTCGTTATTAAAGTAATTTGCAATATGCCGCGCTGTCTTGTATCCGCACCGGGCTCGAGGTGTGGAATTTAGAGGGAATTTTCTCCTATTGACTTCAATGAGAATAAATTACAATGTTACAAGCGGAAAGTAAAAGCAGGCACATGGTGCAGATTGTTAAAGGAGTCTCCCGGGGTCAAAATGTCTCCCAAACCAGTCATTGTGCCAGTGCTAGGCCACCTCTCACCCTCGAGAAGGACTTCAGTGCTAGGCCTCCTCTCTCCCTGGAGTAGGACTTCAGTGCTAGGCCTCCTCTCACCATGGAGTAGGACTTCAGTGCAAGGCCTCCTCTTACCCTGGAAAGGACTTCAGTGCTAGGCCTCCTCTAACCCCGGAGAAGGACTTCAGTGCTAGGTCTCCTCTAACCCAGGAGAAGGACTTCAGTGCTAGGCCTCCTCTGACCATGGAGTAGGACTTCAGTGCTAGGCCTCCTCTCACCCTGGAGAAGGACTTCAGTGCTAGGCCTCCTCTCACCATGGAGAAGGACTTCAGTGCTAGGCCACCTCTCACCATGGAGAAGGACTTCAGTGCTAGGTCTCCTCTCACCATGGAGAAGGACTTCAGTGCTAGGTCTCCTCTCATCCCGGAGAAGGACTTGAGTGCTAGGCCTCCTCTCACCCCGGAGAACGACTTCAGTGCTAGGCCTCCTCTCATCCCAGAAAAAGACTTCAGTGCTAGGCCTTCTCTCATTCCGGAGAAGGACTTCAGTACTAGGCCACCTCTCACCCTGGAGAAGGACTTCAGTGCTAGGCCTCCTCTCACCATGGAGTAGGACTTCAGTGCTAGGCCTCCTCTCACCATGGAGTAGGACTTCAGTGCTAGGCCTCGTCTCACCCTGGAGAAGAACTTCAGTGCTAGGCCTCCTCTCACCATGGAGTAGGACTTCAGTGCTAGGCCTCCTCTCACCATGGAGTAGGACTTCAGTGCTAGGCCACCTCTCACCCTGGAGAAGGACTTCAGTGCTAGGTCTTCTCTCATCCCGGAGAAGGACTTCAGTGCTAGGCCTCCTCTCACCATGGAGTAGGACTTCAGTGCTAGGCCTCCTCTCACCCTGGAGAAGGACTTCAGTGCTAGGCCTCCTCTCACCCTGGAGAAGGACTTCAGTGCTAGGTCTCCTCTCACCCTGGAGAAGGACTTCAATGCAAGGTCTCCTCTCACCCTGGAGAAGGACTTCAGTGCTAGGCCTCCTCTCATCCCGGAGAAGGACTTGAGTGCTAGGCCTCCTCTCACCCTGGAGAAAGACTTCAGTGCTAGGCCTCCTCTCATCCTGGAAAAGGACTTCAGTGCTAGGCCTTTTCTCATTCCGGAGAAGGACTTCAGTACTAGGCCACCTCTCACCCTGGTGAAGGACTTCAGTGCTAGGCCTCCTCTCACCATGGAGTAGGACTTCAGTGCTAGGCCTGGTCTAACCCTGGAGAAGGACTTCAGTGCTAGGCCTCCTCTCACCATGGAGTAGGACTTCAGTGCTAGGCCTCCTCTAACCCTGGAGAAGGACTTCAGTGCTAGGCCTCCTCTAACCCTGGAGAAGGACTTCAGTGCTAGGCCTCCTCTCACCATGGAGTAGGACTTCAGTGCTAGGCCTCCTCTAACCCTGGAGAAGGACTTCAGTGCTAGGCCTCCTCTCACCATGGAGTAGGACTTCAGTGCTAGGCCTCCTCTCACCATGGAGTAGGACTTCAGTGCTAGGCCTCGTCTCACCCTGGAGAAGAACTTCAGTGCTAGGCCTCCTCTCACCATGGAGTAGGACTTCAGTGCTAGGCCACCTCTCACCCTGGAGAAGGACTTCAGTGCTAGGTCTTCTCTCATCCCGGAGAAGGACTTCAGTGCTAGGCCTCCTCTCACCATGGAGTAGGACTTCAGTGCTAGGCCTCCTCTCACCCTGGAGAAGGACTTCAGTGCTAGGCCTCCTCTCACCATGGAGTAGGACTTCAGTGCTAGGCCTCCTCTCACCATGGAGTAGGACTTCAGTGCTAGGCCTCCTCTCACCATGGAGTAGGACTTCAGTGCTAGGCCTCCTCTCACCATGGAGTAGGACTTCAGTGCTAGGCCACCTCTCACCCTGGAGAAGATCTTCACTGCTAGCCATCGTCTCACCCTGGAGAAGGACTTCAGTGCTAGGCCTCCTCTCACCATGGAGTAGGACTTCAGTGCTAGGCCTCCTCTCACCATGGAGTAGGACTTCAGTGCTAGGCCACCTCTCACCCTGGAGAAGATCTTCACTGCTAGCCATCGTCTCACCCTGGAGAAGGACTTCAGTGCTAGGCCTCCTCTCACCCTGGAGAAGATATTCAGTGCTAGGCCTCGTCTCACCCTGGAGAAGGACTTCAGTGCTAGGCCTCGTCTCACCCTGGAGAAGGACTTCAGTGCTAGGCCTCCTCTCACCTAGAGAAGGACTTCATTGAATGCACTTGGATGTCACCCAAGTGCACACCGTTGCAAACTCGGTCCCATATTGGAAGAACGCTTGGTCATGTGAATGGAACGTAAGAGATAACCAACCACCCATTATTTTCTAAGACAAACATGTATTAAAATGGGTCCATATAGAGCACCAAGAGCCTGGGGGCAAAACTCAGGACATGTTCTATTTCTGTCCGTCATGCTCATTAATGAAATGGGGGTCACGGACGTCATTGTCTCACGGATCCATACACGTATGTCTGCGTGCCCATAGACTAACATTGTAGCAAAGCTCATTCCTTATAATTTCCCTACTCTTTTGTCATGTGGTCCTGTCTAAGGAACTCCAAAGGCTTAAAAAATTTGGAACAAGGTTTATGGAACCCCCGGGGTCGCTCTATTCCGTCTATAGAGCCCTATACACATCCAGCAGATCAATGTCTGCACAATATTGGGCTTTACCTACTGAACAAACACAGCTGATGCCAGAATAATACACGGAATGATGATTTCTCCTAAATTACAAGTCTGAAGGGTGAATGGGCGGTTGCGGTACGGGAAAGGTTTCGTTGTGCTGGAAGATGTACACTTAGGGAAGGAGGACGAGAGCCCTAATGTAAATTTACTAAAGAAATGGAATCAGAGTATTTGATGGCAAACAATTGACCCACCAGAAAATCGGCTTTAATGTCACATAATTAGTCTTTCCCGGATTCTATGATCTTTTTATTTTTCCTGAAATGGCCTGTACTTCTAGAAGAATAGAGAGTGGAATTGGACGGCGGATGAGAGCGAGCTCGATACAGAAATATTAGTCTTATACAAGGCAATTAAAGCAATCCATGGCTGGAGAGGGAAATTAGGCCTAAGTGTATATATATAATCAATGTTACTGAGCATACACCGCCGTATACATACTAGGATGTATTTATAGACCACACGACTGCATCAGCATACACGGCCAATGGGAGAGGTTAGTGCAAAAAGGACAATTTTTTGTTACAATTATTTATTTAAAAGCTATTTTTTTTCTACTTTTTTTTATTGCAGATTTCTGATTGAACTTCTATTGTGATCCTGATCTTGTTTGTGATGTGAGGTCACTGCTGACATGAAAACCCCTATAGAATGAGCAAGTGGTAATGGTATGGGACTGTTCAGTACTATATAGGGCAGGGGATGTATAGAAGATCATATACTGTGAGATTTTCAAGTAGTATATGGCAAGAGAGTCTAGAAGATCGTACAGTACGAGACTATTCAGTACTATATAGGGCAGGGGTAGTCTAGAAGATCGTACAGTACGAGACTGTTCAGTACTATATAATATACTAATAAGGATTCTCTTTCCTTTCCCTATAATCCTCTTGTTGATTCCGTCTTGATGACCCGTAAGCTGCAACGATGGATTTATTAGTCTTCTGTATAATCCTTCCCATCCATCCCTAACCGAGAGAATGTCTGGAAAAAAAAGAAGCTAAACATGTTCATAGATATATACGTATATATAATTAGTTCAGTGGTCCAAATTTGTAAGGCGACCATACTGATTCATTGTGTGCACTAGGCCCAATGGATATTAAAGCCTATACATTCCGAGCCTCTCTGGTTTTCCGCACTTGTATCGGTCGCACGTTCTGTAACGCACGTTATTATGATATTTGGTCTCCTTTATGTGAATCCGCTTTATGGTCCTTGTTATTTTCTGTTTTGCCAGCAGTATATTGTTTAGGGCTGCTGGTGACCATGGGTAGGGGGCTCCTATATAGCGGAAGCAGAGGCTGGAGGGGGAATATCAGAGAGCGATATCTCTGGCTGTATACCGCCTACAATAATTTCATATCAAGCTTTAATATTACGTTTTCATTTGACACCAGGATCGTTGTAACTTTGATAGAGCCGGAGATATCACCAGTTGGGAATGGGCGCTTTAGTTTCAGTGTTTGTTACCACTATGACTTATTCCACGTACACAGACCACTGAACTCTTGCTTCTTCTGTTCTTCAGACCTGCTGGTTCTGGCCATGGCCCTGGTTCCCTACAGGTAGCGTGACATCAGGTTGCTGGTGGTCTATTTTAGTTGGAATGGCTTTGCTATACTTGACCTGTTGATTTAGGTTCATCTTGCCCTTGCTTTTGTTCCTTTGGTTTTACTATTGCAATTAAATTCTGAATTGCAACCTGATCCTGACATCGGCCTTGTTCCTGATTGTAACCTTGTTCCTGACAGTGACCTTCTTCCTGACTTTAACATTGTTCCTCACCTCGACTTTGTTCTTGACCTCAACCTTGTTCCTGACCTCACCTGTGTTCTTTATCTTAACCTTGTTCCTGGCCTCAACCTTGTTCCTGACCTCATCCATGTTCTTTATCTCAACCTTGTTCATGACCTTAACCTTGTTCCTGACCTCACCTGTGTTCTTTATCTTAACCTTGTTCCTGGCCTCAACCTTGTCCCTGACCTCAACCTTGTTCCTGGCCTCAACCTTGTTCCTTATCTCAACCTTGTTCCTTATCTCAACCTTGTCCCTGACCTCAACCTTGTTCCTGGCCTCAACCTTGTTCCTTATCTCAACCTTGTCCCTGACCTCAACCTTGTTCCTGGCCTCAACCTTGTTCCTTATCTCAACCTTGTTCCTTATCTCAACCTTGTTCCTTATCTCAACCTTGTTCCTTATCTCAACCTTGTCCCTGACCTCACTCCTGACTATGCTCCTGCTTTGTCCTCTGCTTTGCTTACGTGGTACCACTTCTACTCCTGTATCTTATCCTAAGTTCCTTTCTTCCTCTCTACATTCTGATCGATCTCCTAGTGATGGCCATATTGCTAAAGTTCTTATATTCACCTATACAATAAATGTATGACCAGTGGTTTTATAATTGGAGGTACACTTTAAAGGGGTACTCTAGTTTTAGCAAAAACAGGTGACTGGCTTGTTACCGTTCCAGCACAGATGTAACCGTTGGAGGTGCGGCATGATGATAGTGTATTCACTCTGTACACAGTGCAGAAATTGTAGGATTGATGGGGGGCTCAATAAGGGGGTATCAGACACCTGTTCTAAGGACAGACCATCAATATCTGGTCTTGGAAAACCCCTTTAAGAAATACCTCTTAAAGGCACTTTAACCCCATCCTGCTCCATATAATAACACTCGACGCTGTAAAGTGCCACGCTTTCTGCCCCTGCCGCATGGCTACCAGGTCTAGACTCAGCACTAGCCACTGGAGTCAGAAAATACTCAGCTTAACCCCCCAGATGCCATGATCAGTTGCGATCATGGCATCTGGGTGGCTCGGGAACAAGATTGTTCCATCCTTCCACCATCTTGAATCGCAGGGTCCAAGAGGGGATCATGCAACACCCTCCAGGCTGCCCGTCCCTATTGCACCCAGGATGCCTAGGTGCAATATCTTGCAATACAATGTACTGCAGTACATTGCACTGGGGATCAGCAGCTCCCAGGTTCGAGTCCACTTATGGGACGTTAAAAAGAAAGTTTTAAAAATATTTTAAAAATCTGATATTGCGCAAATGAACATATTATTAGCAATAAAAAGTGATCAAAAGCTCATCGATCCCAAAAACTGGTATCAATCGACTACCCACAAATAAGGACCATTGGAGGGTTAGTCCTGCCTATGTTCCGTGGGGTCGGTCTCCGAGTCGCAGCGCCCTAACGCTAGCACGATGAATCCATTATTATAGGAGCTGACTCTATCTGCAGTAATGGTGCAGCAGAAGGCCGAGCCCGAGCTCAGATGACTCCCGGTTATTGACTCGTACGTTCTGTTCTGCAGCTTTTCATTTCTGGCTTCCTTCTGTGATGTTTAGCCGCGGATTAATAGCGGAGACGGAGTTGTTTATTTTCCTGGCACATGACACAGGTCACTTTTGCTTTCTGCACTGGATTCAATTGTATCTAAAGAGACCGCTGTGTTGTTACCCCGGGCAGCAAAAAAATAAACTGCTCTGATGTGAATTCAAGGCTAGAATTCTCACAGCAAAGCTAAGAAATGTATCAAAAACAAGTTGCGAGATGCTGCAGCCGACCATCAAAGGCGAGGCCTCGCAATATGGTAAACCGCTTTAATGGGTATTCTAGCGCAGCAATCGCGTTAGGATTAGACAAGCAGAACATGGACACATCAGTAAGAACAAGCCATGGGCGCCGACAGCCCGGGTAATGGCTAGGAGGACGCAGGAAGGCTACCGTGGCTTCAAGTGCAAACACGTTATATACCTACAATCTATAGCGTAGCAAGACCCCAAGCCAGAAGGGTCCACCGCCCCCTCCCCGCACTAATATGGTTCCCAACCCAACGGATACAAAAGGGGAGCAGGTGCCCAATGGAAGCAGCACAAAGGACTGCAATAACAGAACACTAGACTTGACGGACCGAAGCCATCAACGACTACATTCCAGAGATGAGCAGATCGCACGGAAGACTCTGCTACATCACAGGATAGGAGAGGCTGCAGGACTACATAGCAATAGGACACTTAAAGGGGCTCTCTGGTTTCTAACATTGATGGGAGACAACGGAAGGAGAAGATTGCACGTAACAATAAATAATAAAAATAACTAAATCGATACATTTATGTAAAGAACATCGCCACCGATTCAAGTTCTTAGTTGTGTTGTTACTCCGGAAGTGTCCTTGTTGCTCAGGAATGGCGGGGGCTAGAGAGAACACTCCAACTCTGCTGGAACTATTAACAGAATAAAGTTGCAGCTGGAATTTTCTCTCTAGCCCCCGCCATTTCTGAGCAACAAGGACACTTAGTTTTGGTGTTATTTAAGCTCTGTAATGTGAGGTGGGCGATGTCAGGCAGGGGGTGTGACTCAGAGCACCAATCAGAGGCAGCCAGTGTCAGAGCCACCTTATCTGCTCCTGCCTGACCCCGCCCTCCGCACAGTACAGAGACTACATAGTATATCAGGGACCAAAAGTAACAACATTGATGGCTCAGGAATGGTGGGGGCTAGAGAGAAAATTCCAACCGTGCTGGAACTATTAACATAATAAAGTTCCAAGACAGTTGGAATTTTCTCTCTAGCCCCCGCCATTCCTGAGCAACAAGGACACTTAGTGTTGGTGTGATTTAAGCTCTGTAATGTCAGGTGGGCTGTGTCAGGCAGGGTGTGTGACTCAGAGCTCCAATCAGAGGCAGCCAGTGTCAGAGCCACTTTATCTGCTCCTGCCTGACCCCGCCCTCCTGACAGTACAGAGACTAAATAGTATCAGGGACCAAAACTAACAACATTGATGGCTCAGGAATGGTGAGGGCGAGAAAGAAAATTCCAACTGTGCTGTGTTGTTACTCTGGAAGTGTCCTTGTTGCTCAGGAATGGCGGGGGCTAGAGAGAAAAATTCAACTGTGCTGGAACTATTAACATAATAAAGTTCCAAGACAGTTGGAATTTTCTCTCTAGCCCCCGCCATTCCTGAGCAACAAGGACACTTAGTGTTGGTGTGATTTAAGCTCTGTAATGTCAGGTGGGCGGTGTCAGGCAGGGTGTGTGACTCAGAGCTCCAATCAAAGGCAGCTAGTGTCAGAGCCACCTTATCTGCTCCTGCCTGACCCCGCCCTCTGACCGTACAGAGACTAAATAGTATCAGGGACTAAAACTAACAACATTGATGGCTCAGGAATGGTGGGGCGAGAGAGAAAATTTCAATTGTGCTGTGTTGTTACTCCGGAAGTGTCCTTGTTGCTCAGGAATGGCGGGGGCTAGAGAGAAAATTCCAACCGTGCTGGAACTATTAACAGAATATAGTTCCAGCACAGTTGGTATCTTCTCTCTAGCCCCCGCCATTCCTGAGCAACAAGGACACTCAGTTTTGGTGTTATTTAAGCTCTGTAATGTCAGGCAGGGGTGTGACTCAGATATCCAATCAGTGTCAGCCAGTGTCAGAGCCACTTTATCTGCTCCTGCCTGACCCTGCTCTCCTGACAGTACAGAGCCTAAATAGTATCAGGGACCAAAACTAACAACCTTGATGGCTCAGGAATGGTGTTGGTGAGAGAGAAAATTCCAACTGTGCTGGAATCATTGGATCAGAGCCTATTAACTGACCTAATTAACAGAGAGTTTTGAGAAACGGACTCCAAACCAAGATTGAGCAGGACGCTTATTTTTTCAGCATCCCGTTGCAATTTCGGTCTCACATTGAAAAAAGAGCCTTGGCCTTCATGGTGTGTATGTAGTTTATGAGCCCTATAGGGCAGAATGACTATCCGTAAAGCGCTGTGGAATATGTTGGCGCTATAAAAGTAAGAGGACCGAATAAATAATGCCGCATGCTGTGTATGTGAGTCCTGAGAGCTATCAGCCGCCTGCGCGGACCCTCAGACAGATGCTAATAGCCTTCACCTATGTGGGTGGCATCCTTTCCGATGGCGGCAGGCAATTAAGAGGTCATGTGATCTGTGACAAAAGCGCAAACAAGACAGCGTGCGGTATAATAAGCCACAGAACAATGCGGACTGTCACTAGTAATAAGCAAGACAGACAAGGGCGATAAAGCGGGAGCCTCCTTCCTTTGTTCTCCCCCCCCCCGCCCCTGGTGTCCTCTACCCATAGAATATAATTAGGGGATTGCTGCGCCTTGTTATTCCCTGCTAGTATGGCGGTCTTATCTTCAGGCCGCCGCTCTCCTAACTCCTCCACAATATTCCTCATCATATCTATTCATAGTCGGCGCTTCACTTCATTCTCCGGGTATGGAGACACTCCGCGTGCGAGGCCATCAGTAATCTCCGCGCGGCTCTACAATGTCATGACAACAATTTATGCACTTAGGCTGCGTTCACACACAGTAAGAGGGATGCAGCTTTCCCTTGCATTTTATTAAGCCGTAACTGTCACGGAATCCGAAACAAGGCGCCGAATAATGAGTGACGCTCTGAGAGTGCAGGCGCCGAGCAAAAATATGCAAATACTACCGCTAACGTGCATAGTCCTGCTTAGTGACCAATTCACAAGGCCTGTTGGCAGCTCAGTCCCATCCAAGGGAGCTGCAATACCGACTACAGCCACTAGGCAGAGAACAGTCCTGTTTACAGAGTCCCTGCACGCTAGGACCAGTTCACAAGGCCTGTTTGCAGCTCAGTCCCATCCAAGGGAGCTGCGATACCAATCACAGCCACTAGGCAGAGAAATGTCCTGCTTACAGAATCCCCCAAACGCTAATGACCAGATCACAAGGCCTATTTGCAGCTCAGTCCCATCCAAGGGAGTTGCAATACCGAGCACAGCCACTAGGCAGAGAAAAGTCCTGCTTACAGAGCTTACAGAGTCCCCACATGGTAGTGACCAGTTCACAAGACCTGTCTGCAGCTCAGTCCCATCCAAGGGAGCTGTAATACCAAGCATAGCCACTAAGCAGAGAAGAGTCCTGCTTACAGAGTCTCCGAACACTAGTGATCCATTCGCAAGACCTGTTTGCAGCTCAGTTCCATCCAAAGGAGCTGCAATACCAACCACAGCCACTAGGCAGAGAAAAGTCCTGCTTACAGAGTCCCCAAACGCTAATGACCAGATCACAAGGCCTGTTTGCAGCTCAGTCCCATCCAAATGAGCTGCAATACCGAGCACAGTCACTAGGCCGAGAAAAGTCCTGCTTACAGAGTCCGCCGAACGCTAATGACCAGATCACAAGGTGTGTTTACAGCTCAGTCCCATCCAAGTGAGCTGCAATACCAAGCACAGCCACTAGGCAGAGAGAAGTCTTGCTTACAGAGTCTTCGAACACTAGTGACCAGTTCACAAGGCCTGTTTGCAGCTCAGTCCCATCCAAGTGAGCTGCAATACCAACTACAGCCACTAGGCAGAGAAAAATCCTACTTACAGAGTCCCCGAATGCTAGTGACCAGTTCACAAGGCCTGTTTGCAGCTCAGTCCCATCCAAGGGAGCTGCAATACCAATCACAGCCACTAGGCAGAGAAAAGTCCTGCTTAAAGAGTCCTAGAGCACTAGTGATTAGTTCGCAAGGCCTGTTTGCAGCTGAGTCCCATCCAAGGGAGCTGCAATACCGAGCACAGCCACTAGGCAGAGAAAAGTCCTGCTTACAGAGCTTACAGAGTCCCCACATGCTATTGACCAGTTCACAAGACCTGTCTGCAGTTCAGTCCCATCCAAGTTATCTGCAATACCAACTACAGCCACTAGGCAGAGAAAAATCCTACGTACAGAGTCCCCGAATGCTAGTGACAAGTTCACTAGGCCTGTTTGCAGTTCAGTCCCATCCAAGGGAGCTGCAATACCAATCACAGCCACTAGGCAGAGAAAAGTCCTGCTTACAGAGTCCCAGAGCACTAGGGACCAGGTTACAAGGTCTGTTTTCAGCTCAGTCCCATCCAAGTGAACTGCAATACCAAGGACAGCCACTACTCAGAGAGAAGTCTTGCTTACAGAGTCCCTGCACACTAGGACCAGTTCACAAGGCCAATTTGCAGCTCAGTCCCATCCAAGTGAGCTGCAATACCAAGCACAGCCACTAGGCAGAGAAAAGTCCTGCTTACAGAGTCTCAGAGCACTAGGAATCAGGTTACAAGGTCTGTTTGCAGCTCAGTCCCATCCAAGGGAGCTGCAATACCGAGAACAGGCACTAGGCAGAGAAAAGTCCTGCTTACAGAGTCCCCACATGCTAGTGACCAGTTGACAAGCCCTGTTTGCAGCTCAGTCCCATCCAAGTGAACTGCAATACCAAGGAGAGCCACTACGCAGAGAAAAGTCCTGTTTACAGCGTCCCCACACGCTAGTGACCAGTTCACAAGGCCTGTTTGCAGCTCAGTCCCATTCCAGTGAGCTGCAATACCTGTTCTTTGGGTTCAGGGAAGAGGGCACAGTGCTCACCTCTACGCTGTGGACTCTTCAACCTGCTGATTATGGGGGTCCCAGGTGTCAGACCCTCACCGGTCACATATTGACATCGGAGGAAATTCATTATCCCATCTGCACCGGTTTTCTACCACCAATCGGATATTGATGACCTATCCTAGGGATATACGCTTATAGCAATACGTTTATATCCATTTTTGAGCTCTGTGCAGAGTTGTGTTGCTGCTGCTCTGGATTTCTGTCCACCTGGTGCGATTTCGGAGCTGAACCTTTGCAGACTGGACTTGCTGAATCCATTATGAGCCTGAGAACCGATCATTGTGGGCGATGACTTTGTGTGCCAAGGGATTGTAACGTTGTAAGTCATTGTAAAGGAAACATATATACCCTACATAAAGGTACATATATATACCCTACATCTTGACGCCATGGATAGCGGACCAATCTGTCCAGGATCTCCTCCACACCAATACGCCCTTAAAGGGATATCCCGCAACTTTACAGGGTCATCCGAAACGTGCAATAAATCTGGGCGCTATTCATTGTAAATATTCAGCGCATTTGCATGTTGGTGTATTTCGGTGTACGTCTCCTCATGTGGCCGCTGCCTCGCTAACGCGCTTATATGGTGATTTGCGCTCATTGCAGATGTACAGTTGTGATTATCCAGCTTTCCTAGGGAGAGGCAGGCAGTAATATCTAGCAGCGTACTTGTCAGCCTATAAAACACCTCCTGCTCCGCGCCTTCCACAATCCGCGGCCGCTGTATTACTAAGCGGGGAGCCCTGGCGCTCTAATGAGAGTGAGTTATTACCGCGAGGGAATCTCCAGCCTGGATTCTCATTTTCTCTGCCTGGTTCACCCATCTGATCTGTATGAGAGGCGATGTATGAGACAATTATAGAATGGAAGGCTTTGTATACTGGATTTACATATACTTGCCCCATCACATAAGAGAATCTGTAACAAGCAGCAAATCTATAGGTGTAGCTGAACCCCCTATAGCCATTGGAGGCCAAAAAGGGTTTCCGGGCTAAAAATATTCATGATCAACCCAAAAACCCACTGGGATTGGAGCAGGAAGTAGACAGCGCCGTTCTCTGTGTAGTGGTCAGATCAGGTACTGCAGGTCACTAAACTGCAGTGACTCTATTCAGCCACTAGACAGAGAACAGCGCTGTCCGCTTCCTGCTCCGGTGTCGGCCCAATTCGATACTGATGACCTATCCTTAGAAGAAATGCAGCCAAGTAAGAATGCTTTCGGGAACAGGAGTCAGTCCTATGTGCGGCGGTGACAGTTTTGGACAAGGAGGAGAATAATATACCGATTTCGTTTCGTTTATCCCCACACGAGCAATGAAAAGGGTATTGTGGACTCGGTCTATGGCGGATCATGTATCTATCCGTCTGATAATCCGGAATAATCTGATACTTTGTAACAATCGCGCCGCATTCCGTCAGCGGAATCTTCCCCTAAGGAGTCATTGTTGCCGCCGTCTTCTTCGCACCCGCTTTATTACTCATTTCTTCAATGTCCCCCTTTAATATTTAATACTATTTCATATTATCATATGTTGTGGCTGAAAACTAATTTTCGTATGTTGCCTCCTCGAAGGCAATCCATGAATCGGGGAGGCGTCGTGATTTGCTTCTTCGCTCTCGGGCTCGAGGTATCTGGAAGTGGAGCGCACAACAAGATCATCCACTATTAATATTCCGCTCCCAGACACGGGGAGGGATTTACGTTCCGTTTCTGTAATGAGACGGGAGTCGGGGAAACGAAAATTCACTGATTCGGAAACGCTTTTCTGTAATTCCCTAATTACTGGTATTTATCATGGAGGGGTAAGGAGGGAAGTCTTGTCTTACCGCAAACTCGAGCAAAGACACCAGATGAGACCTGACTCCCATCTGTAGTGTTGTCTGATGGATATTGAAATTTAAAAATAAATTTCAAGTGTAAAATTTTGAAAATTTAAATTTTTTTAAAAGGGGGTGTGTCACGGGATGGTTAGAGTCTATACTATAGGCAATGTGTAATATATATTTCATGTGGAATGTATTCTCTAACCTGTTATATACATCAATGTGTAGTTGGCTGATTAGGGTCTAGTGTGTTAGCACATTGTATGCAAATACCTCTAACTAGTGAGGACCAGTGAGGACAATGGGTGGAGATAATCTGATCAGTGTCTCCAAGAAGATGTTGGACGGTGCATTGTCCATAGTAGACAGGGAGTCTGCTCTCCTTGGTATAGGTGAGGGGGGAAGGATCTGTGACTCAGCCCTTCCCACCCACAGATAGAGGAAGTAACAGTTTAGTATATAGTTGTAGCTTGGAGTTAGTATGTGTTAGCCGGCCTGTGCACAGCTCTGCAGAGAGCCAGGACTTAGTTACAGGACCAAGGAACCAAAGTTATCATTGGATTGTGACTTCTGTGGACTTATTGTTATTACGGTTGATGTGACCGCCGCCGGCTACTAACTTTGTGGATTACAATAAATTGCTGTTGTCTCCCGACCTCTTGCGTCCGTGTTGATTCAAAAGACCATCCGGAGGAAGACGTATACCTTTGCTCCGTGACAACTGGTTGGCAGCGGTGGGATCAACAGCGGACAGCGAGATGGACTACAGCAGCCCAGCGATTAATGGAGCCACAACCTCAGAATACAGGAACTGGACTATGGCAAGTCTACAAGTAAGGGCCCGGGAACTAAACCTGAGTTACCAGGGAAGAACGAAAGATCAACTGATCGAGGCACTGGAGGAGATGACCCTGCAAAGCGACCATGAGGAGGGCTGCCCCCAGGAGACTGGAGAGATACAGGAGTGGCAGGTACAGACCCAAAAGAGCAGATGGGTTGTTTTGTATGAGGAGGAGTTGGCAGTGCTGGGGCTAGGAGCAACTGCAGAGCAAAGGAGTAGAGCATTACAGAGGGCTCAGGAAACGGAGAAGGAGGAACAGAGAATGGCGCATGAAAAGGAAAGAATGGCGCATGAAATGCGAATGGCTGAGATAACTACGCGGAATTATAATCAAACGTCGGCCCCCAGCCCAACAGTGAGAGAACCACCATATGTCTCCCATAAACACTTCAAGACCTTTGATGAAGCGGCTGGGGATGTTGATGGATATTTTCAGGACTTCGAACACCAGTGCCACCTGATGGAAGTCCCAGAGAAGGATTGGGTCCGGTATCTGGTGGGGCACCTACGAGATGGGGCTGCGGAAGCTCTCAGAGCCATGGACCCTAGTGATCAGCGGGACTATGAGGCCATTAAAAGAGCGGTGCAGAAGTATTATGCCGTCACTCCAGAGACCTACCGAGTTCAATTCCGCTCTTTGTCTTACAATGGGGGAAGCTCCTTCCACATGTTCGCCCACAAGTTGAAGCAAGCATGCAAGCGCTGGCTAGAAGGAGAGGAGGCTGTCACAGTCGATAAGATCCTCCAAGTCATACTTAAGGAACAGTTCTTTTCCCAGTGCCCCGCTGAGATCCGTGAGTGTGTGCTGGAACGGAACCCAGCCACAGTGGAGCAAGCTGCTTCTCTTGCAGATGAGGGCCTGACCATCAAGCCGCAGTGGAAGAGGTTGTTTGCAGAGGAGCGGAAAACTACCACAGTCCGCCAGACACCCTTCATCCAGCCACCCACCTTTCGTGCCCGGCCTCAGGATTACAATTCCCCCTCTACCCCTGCCCCAGCCCATCGGCCTCCAGCTATGAACAACCCTGTCCCTAGACAACGACCTACTGGAAGAATGCTAGAGCGCAGATGTTTTGGGTGCGGGCGGCCTGGACATTTGCAAGCTAGTTGCCCTGTTAACATGGGGGCACGGGCCACCGTGGCATCCCGGCCTATTCACTACCTGGGAACCACCCCTAGGACTGAAAGTTTGGCCCCATTTCCAGATGACTCCATGAATGACCCATCTGTTCCACCTCCAGGGGTCTATGGGATTCAGCCTTCCGCCACACATCCCGCAAACCTTCAGCGGAAGCACTTGCAGGAGGTCCTACTGGATGGCCGAACAGTTGTTGGATTCCGGGACTCGGGAGCTTTCCTAACGGTAGCGGACCCCCGAGTGGTTCGACCCGAGGCCCTAGAGGAGGGCCCTGGCCTTTCTATCGAGTTGGCAGGAGGTACTCGGAAACGTATTCCTAAAGCTACCGTGGAACTCGACTATGGTTATGGACCAAAACGATGCACAATTGGTGTGATGAGCGGGCTGCCGGCCGATGTTCTGTTAGGCAACGATGTTGGAAATCTACAGTGCCACTTTGTGGGAGCAGTGACCCGAAGCCAAGCTCAGGGAGAAGCCAACATGGATCGACCGGATTTTTTGCCAGATGCCAGCCCTTCAACTCTACAACTTTACCATTCAGTACCGCCGAGGGAGCCAACACCAGAACGCAGATGGGTTATCCCGGCAGGAGGAAATATGAGCTATAGAGACTGATGTGCATTCCCCAATTTACCTGTGTAGGCCAATTGTGTCATGCACATGTTTTGAGAGGGGGAGGGGTTGTCACGGGATGGTTAGAGTCTATACTATAGGCAATGTGTAATATATATTTCATGTGGAATGTATTCTCTAACCTGTTATATACATCAATGTGTAGTTGGCTGATTAGGGTCTAGTGTGTTAGCACATTGTATGCAAATACCTCTAACTAGTGAGGACCAGTGAGGACAATGGGTGGAGATAATCTGATCAGTGTCTCCAAGAAGATGTTGGACGGTGCATTGTCCATAGTAGACAGGGAGTCTGCTCTCCTTGGTATAGGTGAGGGGGGAAGGATCTGTGACTCAGCCCTTCCCACCCACAGATAGAGGAAGTAACAGTTTAGTATATAGATGTAGCTAGCAGTTAGTATGTGTTAGCCGGCCTGTGCACAGCTCTGCAGAGAGCCAGGACTTAGTTACAGGACCAAGGAACCAAAGTTATCATTGGATTGTGACTTCTGTGGACTTATTGTTATTACGGTTGATGTGACCGCCGCCGGCTACTAACTTTGTGGATTACAATAAATTGCTGTTGTCTCCCGACCTCTTGCGTCCGTGTTGATTCAAAAGACCATCCGGAGGAAGACGTATACCTTTGCTCCGTGACAGGGTGAACCTAAGTTAGGTAAGTAGGAGGGGTGAGGTGGGGTCGGGACGCCATAGAGGAGGTAGTAGGGGGTGACAGGTGTATCCAGAGATGCCCATCTGTTATTTAGGAGGTGTTTGCATATGACGGCGCTCGTGTCACACACTGATGGGTCAGATGATTTATTACCTGTAGGATATTTTGCAGTATTCATAACCCTGTGTAGCATTCATACTATCTCTAGACTCGGACAGTTCTTGTATCTCTCGTTTATAGACACACTACAGATATAGGGGGCGCGGATACTGGTCTATAGAGCCTCAGGGGCCCGAAGACCTCTCTAAAGCAAAAGGAGGCACCAGTAGGATACATAGCACATGGCAAGTGGGGGCCCATTGCATATTTTACATTGGGGCCGATACAGATTAAATGTTTCCAGTCTGTCCCATTATACAGTGGATGGGGGCACTAAGGAGCCTTATACTGTGCAGGGGGCACTGAGGAGCATTATACAGTGGGTGGAGACATTAAGGAGCATTATACAGTGGGTGGGAGCACTAAGGAGCATTATACGGTGGGTGAGGGCACTAAGGAGCATTATACTGTGCAGGGGGCACTGAGGAGCATTATACAGTGGGTGGAGACATTAAGGAGCATTATACAGTGGGTGGAGACATTAAGGAGCATTATACTGTGCAGGGGGCACTAAGGAGCATTATACTGTGCAGGGGGCACTGAGGAGCATTATACAGTGGGTGGGGGCACTAAGGAGCATTATACTGTGGGTGAGGGCACTAAGGAGCATTATACTGTGTAGGGGGCACTAAGGAGCATTATACAGTGGGTGGAGACATTAAGGAGCATTATACTGTGTAGGGGGCACTAAGGAGCATTATACTGTGCAAGGGGCACTAAGGAGCATTATAAGGTGGGTGGGTGCACTAAGGAGCATTATACTGTGTAGGGGGCACTAAGGAGCATTATACTGTGTAGGGGGCACTAAGGAGCATTATACTGTGTAGGGGGCACTAAGGAGCATTATACTGTGTAGGGGGCACTAAGGAGCATTATACTGTGGGTGGGGGCACTAAGGAGCCTTATACTGTGCAGGGGGCACTGAGGAGCATTATACAGTGGGTGGAGACATTAAGGAGCATTATACAGTGGGTGGAGACATTAAGGAGCATTATACAGTGGGTGGGAGCACTAAGGAGCATTATACTGTGTAGGGGGCACTAAGGAGCATTATACAGTGGGTGGAGACATTAAGCAGCATTATACTGTGCAGGGGGCACTGAGGAGCATTATACAGTGGGTGGAGACATTAAGCAGCATTATACTGTGTAGGGGGCACTAAGGAGCATTATACTGTGGGTGGGGGCACTAAGGAGCATTATACTGTGCAAGGGGCACTAAGGAGCATTATAAGGTGGGTGGGTGCACTAAGGAGCATTATACTGTGTAGGGGGCACTAAGGAGCATTATACTGTGTAGGGGGCACTAAGGAGCATTATACTGTGTAGGGGGCACTAAGGAGCATTATACTGTGGGTGGGGGCACTAAGGAGCATTATAAGGTGGGTGGGGGCTCTAAGGAGCATTATAAAGTGGGTGGGTGCACTAAGGAGCATTATACTGTGCAAGGGGCACTAAGGAGCATTATAAGGTGGGTGGGTGCACTAAGGAGCATTATACTGTGTAGGGGGCACTAAGGAGCATTATACTGTGTAGGGGGCACTAAGGAGCATTATACTGTGGGTGGGGGCACTAAGGAGCATTATAAGGTGGGTGGGGGCTCTAAGGAGCATTATAAAGTGGGTGGGTGCACTAAGGAGCATTATAAGGTGGGTGCACTAAGGAGCATTATACGGTGGGTGGGGGCACTAAGGAGCATTATACTGTGCAGGGGGCATTAAGGAGCATTATACTGTGCAGGGGGCACTAAGGAGCATTATACGGTGGGTGGGGGCACTAAGGAGCATTATAAGGTGGGGGGGCACTAAGGAGCATTATGCGGTGCAGGGGGCACTAAGGAGCATTATGCGGTGGGTGGGACATTAAGGAACATTACACAGTGGGTGGGGGCACTAAGGAGCATTATATTCTGGGTGGGGGCTTACACTAGCCCGAAAGCCAGGATTGACAACCATCCCTGTTGCCCGGGCAAGAGCCCTCCCATGTAAAGGCAATAGAGATGATTACCGATCCCCGCTGCCACTAGTGCAAGGGATCAGGGCTCGGAGACAGCGGGCAGGAGGTGAAGGTTTCTCCTGCTGTCATAAGGAAAGAACCAGGAGGGAAGGTTTCGGACAGCTGGCGCCTTCAGTCTGGGCTCAGACCATGGACCGCCAGTGGAGTATCCCTGCAAACAGTCCATGTGACTGAACGACACATCACATGCCCTGTGAGATTAAAGTGGTGCACTCTGGAGTGCTGCTTCCACTTCAATGAGCTGATCTGTTTGGGTCCTCTGCACAGGGATGTTTAGGGTTCTGCAGAGAGAGATGGTGTATTACCTTGTACTAGACGTTGTGCTCATACAAGTAATGATCGGTATTAATCGTCTGATCGCAGGAGCCCTGGATGGGACACGATGATGATAGCGGCGCTCTACTGACACGATGATGATAGCGGCGCTCTACTCCGGGAATATCGCCATATCATTCCATAGGTAGGAAGGTGGAGGCGTCCTGAAGGTGAATGATCTGCGCAGGCCCCTGTAAATCACCTGGTTTCCTTCTAGCTCTAGGACTTATAAGACGGCGACGCCATCTGTGATCTGCTGAAAGTTTTATGAGCGGCGCCGCATCGAGCCAATATTAATTCCAAAGGTGAAACACCAAAGGTTGGGCCGATGTGACTGGCAGAAGGACGATTCCTTCAAGACCACGGAGGACGCACGCTGCCCGCTCTATGACTAAGACGTCCGACTTCTTATAAGACACCGAAGATAAGATGACATTTTCATTATCATTTGATTTTACGTAGTTAAAGGTTGTTCTTAAAGGGATACTTTAGGTGATAACTAGAGATGAGCGAGTATTAGAATAGCACGCACCCATAGGAGGGAATGGAAGCGGCCGACGCGCAGACTTTGCCATTGCCAGCCGCTTAACCTCCTGCGCGCCGGCTGCGTCCATTCTTTCCTATGGGAGCGAGGTATTTGCAACAATGTTTCGAATACTATTCGAATCAACTCTAATGATAATGAGATTTTTTTTTACCAATCAGAGAACGCCCCCCGCCCGTCTCAGAGGGGGAGACGACAATAACGCTGAGCCTCAGCTGAGCAGAGATAATGGCGTCCGATAATGAAGGCGAATGGTTATCCTCCGAGCGCTATCGCATAACACCGGAGTCCACAGAGGTGAACGAAAGTTGAGCAAATCTTTTCTCATTTCCCGTGAGGACCATTTCGGATTTTCTCGTCTTTTCATCGCGCGACGTCCCTTTCATTCATTCCGGACAGCGTCGGCCATGGAACATGCCTAATCCGTTCATTTACAGCGCCGTTCCATGTAGACAATGTTCTCTTCCGCTCGTCTTATTTATAGGCCTCTCTCTTCAAGGAGACGCTCCTCTAGAAGTCACCCTCAGATATGTTCGGAACGGCGGCATGACAAAATGAACTCATGAATTTTCTCGGAAATAGAGATTGTGTCCTTGCGGCGCCCGGCTGAAGAACACGCATTTGCAAGTCAAGAACCCCGCGTGACTAATGTTTATTTCTCATACATCAGAAGAATCCTGCCGGCTGCCATCGGTGGCGTTTTATATAGCGCTCCTGCAGCCGCAACGTTTAATACGCCATAAAAGTCTTCACTTAAACCTTCCCTCCGTCACTTCATGTCTCCGACACTAATGACTTAATGCATCTGCCGCTCTATTTATTTGCTTAATTTATTAATCCTCGCTGTGGATCGGTGAGGTGGCGAGCGCGCGGAGAGCAGGCTATAAACGTCTTAAATAAAACGCTTTCGGAATATTGCGCGTTGTAAAAGCGTAATGCGAGCCGGTGACGTCCGCTGTTGTGTCAATTCGGTCTTAACATGTTCATGGATGGATCCGCTCACGTCAGATTTCATCAGCGCATGCACAGAAGACAGAGATCGTGTAGGAATGTTCATCCAGTCTGATGGTCAGGACAGGAATGTTTTTTCCTTTGTGGGCGGTGGCGTTACATTGTGTCATATTTCACCTTTGTGGAAATTTTTTTGCAGTTCCCGCAAAGATTTTATTTAACCTCATCCAGGCAGTGCAGAAAAAATGCTGCAGATAATGTGGAATTTTTTCCAAAAACCCGGTGTTTTTGAAAAAATATAACAAGTTAATTAAGTGTTGAGTCTCCATTGTTCAGGTCCTTGGTTCACATTTGTGTTGTGTCTTCATTGTTCAGGTCCTGGGTTCACACTTGTGTTGTGTCTTCATTGTTCAGGTCCTTGGTTCACATTTGTGTTGTGTCTTCATTGTTCAGGTCCTGGTTCGCACTTGTGTTGTGTTTCCATTGTTCAGGTCCTGGGTTCACACTTGTGTTGTGTCTTCATTGTTCAGGTCCTGGGTTCACACTTGTGTTGTGTCTCCATTGTTCGGGTCTTGGGTTCGCACTTGTGTTGCATCCTCATTGTTCAGGTCCTGGTTCACACTTGTGTTGTGTCTCCATTGTTCGGGTCCTGGGTTCGCACTTGTGTTGTGTTTCCATTGTTCAGGTCCTGGTTCACACTTGTGTTGTGTCTCCATTGTTCGGGTCCTGGGTTCGCACTTGTGTTGTGTCTCCATTGTTCGGGTCTTGGGTTCGCACTTGTGTTGCATCTTCATTGTTCAGGTCCTGGGTTCGCACTTGTGTTGTGTCTTCATTGTTCAGGTCCTGGGTTCGCACTTGTGTTGTGTCTCCATTGTTCGGGTCCTGGTTCACACTTGTGTTGTATCTCCGTTGTTCGGTCCTGGGTTCACACTTGTGTTGTGTCTCCATTGTTCGGGTCCTGGGTTCACACTTGTGTTGTGTCTTCATTGTTCAGGTCCTGGGTTCGCACTTGTGTTGTGTCTTCATTGTTCAGGTCCTGGGTTCACACTTGTGTTGTGTCTTCATTGTTCAGGTCCTGGGTTCGCACTTGTGTTGCATCCTCATTGTTCAGGTCCTGGTTCACACTTGTGTTGTGTCTCCATTGTTCGGGTCCTGGGTTCGCACTTGTGTTGTGTCTCCATTGTTCGGGTCCTGGTTCACACTTGTGTTGTATCTCCGTTGTTCGGTCCTGGGTTCACACTTGTGTTGTGTCTCCATTGTTCGGGTCCTGGGTTCACACTTGTGTTGTGTCTTCATTGTTCAGGTCCTGGGTTCGCACTTGTGTTGTGTCTCCATTGTTCAGGTCCTGGGTTCACACTTGTGTTGTGTCTTCATTGTTCAGGTCCTGGGTTCGCACTTGTGTTGCATCCTCATTGTTCAGGTCCTGGTTCACACTTGTGTTGTGTCTCCATTGTTCGGGTCCTGGGTTCGCACTTGTGTTGTGTCTCCATTGTTCGGGTCCTGGTTCACACTTGTGTTGTATCTCCGTTGTTCGGTCCTGGGTTCACACTTGTGTTGTGTCTCCATTGTTCGGGTCCTGGGTTCACACTTGTGTTGTGTCTTCATTGTTCAGGTCCTGGGTTCGCACTTGTGTTGTGTCTCCATTGTTCAGGTCCTGGGTTCACACTTGTGTTGCATCTTCATTGTTCAGGTCCTGGTTCACACTTGTGTTGTGTTTCCATTGTTCGGGTCCTGGTTCACACTTGTGTTGTATCTCCGTTGTTCAGGTCCTGGTTCACACTTGTGTTGTGTCTCCATTGTTCGGGTCCTGGGTTCGCACTTGTGTTGTGTTTCCATTGTTCGGGTCCTGGTTCACACTTGTGTTGTATCTCCGTTGTTCGGTCCTGGGTTCACACTTGTGTTGTGTCTCCATTGTTCGGGTCCTGGTTCACACTTGTGTTGTATCTTCATTGTTCGGGTCCTGGGTTCGCACTTGTGTTGTGTCTCCATTGTTCGGGTCCTGGTTCACACTTGTGTTGTGTTTCCATTGTTCGGGTCCTGGGTTCGCACTTGTGTTGTGTCTTCATTGTTCAGGTCCTGGGTTCACACTTGTGTTGCATCTTCATTGTTCGGGTCCTGGGTTCACACTTGTGTTGCATCTTCATTGTTCGGGTCCTGGGTTCACACTTGTGTTGTGTCTCCATTGTTCGGGTCCTGGGTTCGCACTTGTGTTGTGTCTCCATTGTTCGGGTCCTGGGTTCGCACTTGTGTTGTGTCTCCATTGTTCGGGTCCTGGGTTCGCACTTGTGTTGTGTCTCCATTGTTCGGGTCCTGGGTTCACACTTGTGTTGTGTCTTCATTGTTCAGGTCCTGGGTTCGCACTTGTGTTGTGTCTTCATTGTTCAGGTCCTGGGTTCACACTTGTGTTGTGTCTTCATTGTTCAGGTCCTGGGTTCGCACTTGTGTTGCATCCTCATTGTTCAGGTCCTGGTTCACACTTGTGTTGTGTCTCCATTGTTCGGGTCCTGGGTTCGCACTTGTGTTGTGTCTCCATTGTTCGGGTCCTGGTTCACACTTGTGTTGTATCTCCGTTGTTCGGTCCTGGGTTCACACTTGTGTTGTGTCTCCATTGTTCGGGTCCTGGGTTCACACTTGTGTTGTGTCTTCATTGTTCAGGTCCTGGGTTCGCACTTGTGTTGTGTCTCCATTGTTCAGGTCCTGGGTTCACACTTGTGTTGCATCTTCATTGTTCAGGTCCTGGTTCACACTTGTGTTGTGTTTCCATTGTTCGGGTCCTGGTTCACACTTGTGTTGTATCTCCGTTGTTCAGGTCCTGGTTCACACTTGTGTTGTGTCTCCATTGTTCGGGTCCTGGGTTCGCACTTGTGTTGTGTTTCCATTGTTCGGGTCCTGGTTCACACTTGTGTTGTATCTCCGTTGTTCGGTCCTGGGTTCACACTTGTGTTGTGTCTCCATTGTTCGGGTCCTGGTTCACACTTGTGTTGTATCTTCATTGTTCGGGTCCTGGGTTCGCACTTGTGTTGTGTCTCCATTGTTCGGGTCCTGGTTCACACTTGTGTTGTGTTTCCATTGTTCGGGTCCTGGGTTCGCACTTGTGTTGTGTCTTCATTGTTCAGGTCCTGGGTTCACACTTGTGTTGCATCTTCATTGTTCGGGTCCTGGGTTCACACTTGTGTTGCATCTTCATTGTTCGGGTCCTGGGTTCACACTTGTGTTGTGTCTCCATTGTTCGGGTCCTGGGTTCGCACTTGTGTTGTGTCTCCATTGTTCGGGTCCTGGGTTCGCACTTGTGTTGTGTCTCCATTGTTCGGGTCCTGGGTTCGCACTTGTGTTGCATCTTCATTGTTTGGGTCCTGGATTCCCATCTGCAATCGATTTCTGTTCAGGAACTTTCCCCATTGTTCAGGCTGACACCCCACAGACCCCATTTTTCCCGTGAGTGACCACTCTTTAAGCCAATTGGGTTTCATTCTTCGGGTCCCGCAAGTATAACCAAAGAACGCAACTCTAACATAACTGGAATTTTCCCTGGCAGCCGGCAAGCAGAATAAAGTGGAGGAACTTTCCTTATATAATGAAGCTCCGAATCGCCCTGCAGATGATCGTACATCAGGAATCTGGTGGAAAGAGCAGACACAGCAGTCATCCCGTCACCGCGGGCCTCGTCTATCGGCTCTGACAGCTCGTGGCCCTCAGCCGTTGCCTATCCGGCTTCATGGATAATTCTTGCCGCGCTCTTTTCACTCTGCTTCCTTCATTCACTGACTCCCTTCTTCCCGCCATTACCTGAAGGAGATATTACTGCTAATAAGGGATCATTTTAATCTCTATCGTCCTCTGATGTTAATGTATGTCGGCGCCTTCATGTTTCTGATAGGCGGATGATGTGACGCGTTGTACGTGCTGTGTGCGCAGTCATAGATCTGAGGTTTCCATTCTCATTACTTCTCCCTCGATGAAGCCGAAACACCTGGAAGTGGGAATAAGGGTGAAGTTATTGATGGATTGTCTAGTGGTGGTGAAACCATAACCATAAGGCCAACGTGGCGTCACATCGGGCCAACACATTTTTGCCAATTTTTGGTGCAATTGCAACATAACGAATAGCAATCAGATTGGATTGGACTAGAGTCTCTATCCTAGAGGTCATTGGATATATAATATTCTCTAGTGGGCCCAAAGAATCTCAGTCTGACACTGGTCGTTTCCATTCATCATTTGTTTTTTTTTGCAGCTCAGTCCCATTCAAGCGATGGGGCTGAGCTGTAAAACCAAGCACCGCCACGATGCAATGTACAACGTTGCGCTTGCTCTTCAGGAAAGAGGAATGATGTGGTCTCTGTGGTCCCGGGTGCCAGATCCCCACCAGTCACATATTGATTAGAGATGAACAAGTACTATTCGAAACTCCCGTTTCGAATAGCACGCACCCATAGGAATGAATGGACACAGCCGGCACGCAGTGGGTTAAGTGGCCGGCCGCCTCAGTCTGACACTGGTCGTGTCCATTCATCATTTGTTGTTTTTTTTTGCAGCTCAGTCCCATTCAAGCGAATGGGGCTGAGCTGTAAAACCAAGCACCGCCACGATGCAATGTACAACGTTGCGCTTGCTCTTCAGGAAAGAGGAATGATGTGGTCTTTGTGGTCCCGGGTGCCAGATCCCCACCAGTCACATATTGATTAGAGATGAGCAAGTACTATTCGAAACTCCCATAGGAATGAATGGACGCAGCCGGCACACAGTGGGTTAAGCGGCCGGCCGCTGGCAAAGTCCTATGGGTGCATGCTATTCGAAACGGGAGTTTCAAACAGTACTCGCTCATCTCTAATATTGATCACCAATCCTAAGGATAGCTGATCAATATCGAAACCCAAGTTCACGGTCGTCTGGTGCATTAAGGAACAGGCCGCGGCTCTGAAGTTGCCATTTTTGTATCTCCGTTTATTGAGCGTTCCTCCGTTTGCTTTCCAGCCGGTCACAAATGATAATACATTTGTTATTGTTACACAACAGACACAAACACAAAAAAAAACATTAAATGTGACATTTTGTAACGAACCAATTTCTCTCTTATTCTCGGCTATCCCCGGAAAAGCGACCCACAGGGAATGTACCGAAATGTTAAGTTAGATGGCATTTGCTGTGCCGCACAGTCGCACGCCGCCAGCTGTCAGACATCCCGTATGATGAAGACTCCTGACACGACGGCCACTTTGTAGCCACAAATTGTTATTCCAGATTTGCTAATGTGACATCCGAGGGAGCGGGTCCGACCACCACTTGTGGAGCGCCAAACAGGGAACAGACGCCTGCCATTCATATTTATTCTGTCGGTGATGCCGGGGTGGAAAATAACACATCGGATCACGTTCATGAGTAGGGTTGAGCCGATCTTGAGATTTCAGGATCGATTTTAAAATCCTATTTCCGATCATTTTCCAGCCGATCCCAATCGTGATTGTTAAATTTGCTCGATTAACACCCGGCACCTCCACTGATCAGACATTTGTAGAGGATGAAGTGCTACAGCCGCTTCACTGTTTAACAAGCACAGCGCCATACATCGTTTAATGGCTAGGATTGGTATTGCAGCTCAGCCTCAATAATGTGATTGATGAATGTGACTTGAGTGATGCTGCCGCTGCTGTTTCGGATAGCTGATCGTTAGGGGTGCTGAGTGTCCGACCACCAATCTGGTACTAACGACCATCCTAAGGATAGGTCATCTATGTTTCGGTCCTATCCACAGAATAAGTCATCAGTATTAGAGATGAGCGAGTAGGTGTTCGATCGAATACTACGGTATTCGAAATACTCGTACTAGATCGAACACTACTAGCTGTTCAAAGTTTAAGATTCGATGCAGAACCAGCGTTGATTGGCAGAATGCTATACATTCTATACATGCTATACATTCTGCCAATCAATGCTGGTTCTTCTCTTACCTTTAGAAGTCTTCTACGTGCAGCGTCCCCGGGGCGTCTTCCAGCTGGAATTCACTCTGCCTAGGCATCCGGCCTAGGCAGAGCTGACTGCGCATGCGCGGGCATGCCCTCGCATGCGCAGTCAGCTCTCCTCAGGCTTTGGGCCGGGCAGAGCCGACCGCGCATGCGCAGTTGGCTCTGCCTAGGCCCCGATGCCTAAGCAGAGTGAATTCCAGCCGGGGGCGCTGCGCCAGGAGAAGACTTCAAGGAGAATCCAGCCCGACCATTACTCGTGGACTTGGTAAGTATAATTTTATCGAATTTTGCCCACCCCTGAAACGAGCATTTCCCCCCTGTAGACTATAATGGGGTTCAAAATCTGTTCGAACAGTCGAACAGTGAGCGGCTGTTCAAATCGGATTTCGAACCTCGGACATTTTAGTGTTCGCTCATCTCTAATCAGTATCTGATCTGTAGGGGTCTGACGCCTGAACCCAGCCTAGATTAGTTGTTCCGGCAGCTTCTCGGTGCTGCAGTCCCATCCACTGTATAGTGGTTTTGTGGGCTGCAGTTCCACTCCTATTACTTAAATACGGGCAGACTGCACCTACTCCCCATCCAGTGTGGCAGCTCCAGAGCATGGAGGACGCCATTACAGCTGATCTGTGGGGGGTCTTGGTGTCGGACCCTCTCTGATCAGATCAGTTTTGATTTCATTCCCACGCCCCCATTCCTTACTTGTATCCCCTTCTCTCAGTCATGGTGTCCCTTATAAGATTCCCCCCCATTACCGGTAATGTCTGCTATCATGCACAATCCTATAGAGCGCTGTCCAGACCACATTCGGTTTGCTGACTTATCAACGACCTTCCTTCCTTTACTCCGTTCCATTATCCGGCATTGCAGTCCTTAACCCGTGATAAATACTAATGTCACCGCGTCGGTTTACATGCTCTTTAATGCAGACCGCTGCTGAATACAATTACGCGGGCCGGGGGTTAGACGTGCTGCAGGATGCTGTTAATATGCTGTATATATTCAGTCTAGAATTAGATTACCGCGCCGGACGCCCCGTTGTAGTTTTGGCCATAAGGACGTACTAATGCATTTACCGCCGGTGAGTGATGAAGGGCGACAACCTCGGTGACAAAAAGTGAACGTGACGCAAGGTGACTTACCCAACGTTTAAATAAGACAAATGCCTGCAATGGTTTGCGACGGAGCCGGGAGAAGTAATGGGATATTAGTATATACGATGATGAACTGCACGCCTAGGATACGAGAGATGAAACACTACGTTACGTGGATCGCCGCCATTAGGAGGCTGATCCGATTTATTAAGATGCTAAAAGGATGAGGTTAGATGGGAAATAAAACGTAGCGACTGCAGGATGTAGCGGGCCCCGGATGTAGCGTTCTAGGTATACAGCATGCCTGTTATATCAGGTCTGTCTATGGCCATTGCAACACTTATCATTTGCATTTTTATAGCGGTTCTCCCCCTGCTGGCTCTATCTGTAGCTTACAGTTCTCCCTTAGCCGGCAGGAGGAGACCAGTGCACACAGTAAGGAGAGAAGAATCTGCTTCCTAATCTTTTCTCTCATTGCCTAAGGATCATGCAGGACATATATAAAGAAGCACTGACGTGTACGGAAGCAAATACAGAACGTAAACCGATGCTGCAGCTCAAGTCTATGTCTTTCCCCTTTCTTCCTTCGCTCTGACTCGCTTCTCCCCTCCCCTCTCCATAGACTTCTATACACACGTATAATCTTTTTTTTAATTTTATGGTTCGAAGAGAATAGATGATAGTTGACTTGTAAGGAGGGAGAACGAAGATGCCCAAACAAGGTTGGGTGGACTGATATTGAATCATATAGTAGTGACATCTAACATTGGTGGTGATAGATGGAAAGGTGGGGTTGTATGGAGTCTTGTGCTATTATGGGTAAGCTGGGGTAAAGATCATTTGGGCAGGAAAGGAATAGAACAGGTGAGAATTAGGATTTTGGTTAGGGTCGGCGGCCCCCATGTCTTCAGGAAGGTGTGTGAATATTTGTAATCTAATATAGCTGACTGGTTCGTCTCAAAACAAAGTCAGTTTGGGGGAAGATGCAGGATGGCCGCTCACACAACTTACTGAGTAAGCGGCCATTTTCTTGTGGCCGCTGGCACGCGCAATCGGCTTCTGCCGAGGCCTAGAAGATTGAAACCCAGGACAGAAGAAGACACAGAAAGAGGGCATTCCAGAAGAAGATAAAGGCGTCACTGGAGAGTTCTCTCGCAGCATTGACGACGCCCCCAGTGCTGTTTGAGCACCGAGGACCGCCCCCAGTGCTGCGAGAGAACTCATTTGCATACCGAAGAAAACCGGATTTCTACTGAACAGCGGTGCAGAGAAGACATCTAAAGATAGGAGAAGAATAGTCTACATGTTAGTCAGAAAAAAGGGTATCCAATGATCCCTTTAAAGAGATTGCATTGGGGCCAATAAGTCCCTTATGACTCCAGGGATAGAGAAAATTATAGTTAGGCCGGAGTGCCATCGAGTTCTCGCCTCATCCCATGAATGGTACATCACAGGTTAACACATCAGAGGTCCGAAACTCCACAATGTGACCTTACCTGCTCTTCTTGTTCCCATAAAGATCCTCGTCATGACCAGTGTGACAGATTGTCTAGTAGAGGTTCCCTATAGATCCTGAAGAAGTCGTGTGAGATTGTGCAGTCTCGTATGTTACATTTTATTGAAATGGTGCAGATACAATAAACCGTGTAAAGTCGGGGTGACACTGCTGTTGTTCATGTCCGTTGCTGTCACCCGTCATAGGACCGTGACTTTAGCAGCGTCTGGAACAAGTCACAGCACAACCCGGAACCATCTCCAGGGAAAGCCACATACAAGGGGTAGGTTCCATCTCCAGGTGTTTCTTGCTGAAGAAGAGACGGAAAATCAGAACCTGCCAAGGAATCCATGACTGCAAGAAGGTCTCCGCGTCTTCGTTCTCGTCCGCTACCAGCTCCTTCATGTGTAACTCCTCCAACCATTGGCTATAGTTGGCCAAGTAGTGGAAATGCAAATTTTTTCTGCTGTTTTAACAATAAGTAAATGGTGAAGATAAAGACGAAGAAATGTCTGCAACATGGGTTCCGTTTAACGCGCATAACACATTGTAATCAAGGGGTTAAAAAGCCTCCCATTGATTTCAAGGTGTAGCGCACGTAACACGGAACCCATTGAAGTCAATGGGATTCTGATTTGAAGCGCTCGCTCTGATACGTGTTTACGTGTCAGAACAAGCGCCGCATTACTCCGTGGGAATGGGGCCTTAGGTTGAAGCCCCACGTTGCGGAAATACAACCTTATTTTGTTGCGTTTTTTTAAGCCAAAGCGAGGAGTGTATTAAGCAGAAGAGCTTCTTATATATTTCCCGTTCCTTTTGTAGCCATTCTTGGCTTCGGCTCAAAAAAATGCAACAAAAAACGCAACGTGGGGCTTCAACCTTAGAGAAGAATCCATCAAGGTGGTCTTCGTCTTTCCTCTACGTTTTTTCACCCTTGCTACGGTTGATTCGAGACGTATTGAGCGGAGGAAATTTACCAAGTCCATCATCTAACACTTGCTTACAGAGAGGCAGGGAGGGAACGGTTTGCTATAATCACTCCCCATCTGCTCGCTCGCAACGGTTGACATTGCAGGCTATTATCTATGGATGACTTAGTTGATTTTCCTGTAGACCCGGACCTGGCATTTCCCACTGGGATTTCACCCGGAGGAAGGTTGTGCTTAACCCCCATCATCGGTGGCGTTGTAGGACCAGGCAGTCGTCTCCCTCTGTCATAGGTGTGACAGATTTAATGGATTACAAACGGGAGATTGATGTCCTGCGCACCACAACCAGACGCCGCGCATAAATATTAATTCCGCTGGTTTGTAAACAAGATGCGCGGACGCTTCCTAATCACTTCTTTTCTTTTGTCTGTAGCTTTTCCCTCTGAGATCTCCGGCGTCTTCCTCGTGTTTTCCCCTCTTTATTGATTCTCTGGTAATTCAGTTTAAGGTGCAGCGGCAGAGTTATTAAATATCTCTCAGTAGAGAGGTTAATTCCGCGCTCGCCTGCGCCATTCCTCGCAGGAGAAATAGATTACCTTCCAAAATGGAATTTATATTCCATTAAAGGGGAAATATAGACTAATTAACGGAGTAATGTTCACTTTCAGTTTACTATTTAGCAAAAAAAGAGAATATTAGTTATTCCGCGCAGACAGCTAGGAGTGAGCGCCGGAGGCGTAACGAGAAATCGCACTCGGCAGGTCGCGGAGAGACTCACGGGGCAAGATTGTACTAATCCTTAGATTAGACGGGCTTAAAATGTCTCATCTTTAGACACTGGGTGAGGTATAGGACGGAGCTTTAGACTGGTGTACATGTATATAGCACCTAGGAGTTGACCTGCCCTAGAACCTTTTACCGAAACTTTGGTGCACATTGTCGCCTCTGGTTGTCCCCATATAGTATAATGCCACCTCAGTGACCCCACATAGTATAGTGTCCCCATATAATATAAATCCCACACAGTATAATGCCTCCTCCGTAGTCCCACACAGTATAATGCCACTTATGGCCCCACAAAGGGCTTTTCATTTTTTAATTCTAGTTATAAGATGCCCCTCCTAGCTTCTATTCTTGCTACTGACTATATTTCCCAGTTTAGGACAGTCCTCCTCCAGTAGAGCTCCTTGTATCTCTATATTTTCTGGTTTAGGACAGTCCTCCTCCAGTAGAGCTCCTGGTATCTCTATATTTCCCGGTTTAGGACAGTCCTCCTCCAGTAGAGCTCCTTGTATCTCTATATTTTCTGGTTTAGGACAGTCCTCCTTCAGTACAGCTCCTGGTATCTCTATATTTTCTGGTTTAGGACAGTCCTCCTCCAGTAGAGCTCCTGGCATCTCTATACTTTCTGGTTTAGGACAGTTCTCCTCCAGTAGAGCTCCTGGTATCTCTATATTTCCCGGTTTAGGACAGTTCTCCTCCAGTAGAGCTCCTTGCAGCTCTTCATTTCTTGGTTAAGGACAGTCCTCCTCCAGTAGAGCTCCTGGCATCTCTATACTTTCTGGTTTAGGACAGTCCTCCTCCAGTAGAGCTCCTGGTATCTCTATATTTTCTGGTTTAGGACAGTCCTCCTCCAGTAGAGCTCCTGGTATCTCTATACTTTCTGGTTTAGGACAGTCCTCCTCCAGTAGAGCTCCTGGCACCCCTATACTTTCTGGTTTAGGACAGTCCTCCTCCAGTAGAGCTCCTTGCACCCCTATATTTCCCGGTTTAGGACAGTCCTCCTCCAGTAGAGCTCCTGGCATCTCTATATTTTCTGGTTTAGGACAGTCCTCCTCCAGTAGAGCTCCTGGCATCTCTATACTTTCTGGTTTTGGACAGTCCTCCTCCAGTAGAGCTCCTGGTATCTCTATATTTTCTGGTTTAGGACAGTCCTCCTCCAGTAGAGCTCCTTGCGGCCCTATATTTCCCGGTTTAGGACAGTCCTCCTCCAGTAGAGCTCCTTGCACCCCTATATTTTCCGGTTTAGGACAGTTCTCCTCCAGTAGAGCTCCTGGTATCTCTATATTTCCCGGTTTAGGACAGTCCTCCTCCAGTAGAGCTCCTGGTATCTCTATATTTCGCGGTTTTGGACAGTTCTCCTCCAGTAGAGCTCCTTGCGGCCCTATATTTTCCAGTTTAGGACAGTCCTTCTCAAGTAGAGCTCCTCGCATCTCTATACTTTCTGGTTTAGGACAGTCCTCCTCCAGTAGAGCTCCTGGTATCTCTATATTTTCTGGTTTAGGACAGTCCTCCTCCAGTAGAGCTCCTGGCATCTCTATATTTTCTGGTTTAGGCCAGTCCTCCTCCAGTAGAGCTCCTGGCATCTCTATATTTTCTGGTTTAGGATAGTTCTCCTCCAGTAGAGCTCCTGGCACCCCTATATTTTCTGGTTTAGGCCAGTCCTCCTCCAGTAGAGCTCCTGGTATCTCTATATTTCCCGGTTTAGGACAGTCCTTCTCCAGTAGAGCTCCTGGTATCTCTATACTTTCTGGTTTAGGACAGTCCTCCTCCAGTAGAGCTCCTGTCATCCCTATACTTTCTGGTTTAGGACAGTCCTCCTCCAGTAGAGCTCCTGGTATCTCTATACTTTCTGGTTTAGGACAGTCCTCCTCCAGTAGAGCTCCTGGTATCTCTATACTTTCTGGTTTAGGACAGTCCTCCTCCAGTAGAGCTCCTGGCATCTCTATACTTTCTGGTTTAGGACAGTCCTCCTCCAGTAGAGCTCCTGGCATCTCTATACTTTCTGGTTTAGGACAGTAGTCTTCCTTGCAGCTTCTTCTGCTTTGTTACACTTGGGGCCTTTTCGATCCATAAAGTTCTACAGAGACAAGTGTCACAGTGTATAGGATGAATAGATAACAATGTACGTTCCTCAATGCTACACTCTGCCCATGGATGACTGGTTACGATGACGCTTTGCCCTCTCGTGTCTATGGCACCAGCTGGTCTCCGGTGCTGAGGGTTGCGGAGTTTACCTATGTTGTTTTCCTTGTGGGTCCCATCACTGTGGGGTCCCCTGTCCCTGCCGGCACTATCTAACCTTCTACCCCTTTAAAATGTGACTGAGTTTTAATCCTCTTCCTATTATCACATGGGGACGTATTTCCTAAAGGTCGCTGAAGCGAGGATGTAGCCGATAACATTCCAGGCGCAGTCGTGTTTCCTGAGTAATAAGCTGTCACATTAACACAACTCCGAGTATTTTAAAGGGCTAAAAGGGGACATTGAAAATCATTATCATGAGATGCCCTTTTTACTTTCCTTCCTAATGATATAGGTTGCGGCGGATGCGGCAGAAGATCAGAGGCGAGCGAAAAGGTTTTACATGGCTTATGAAGCCGACCGCAGCTTCGGATGTAGAAAGATCCATGGAAATTATGTTTACAGGAAAAAACGGATAAAACGTCCAAACATTCTAAGTGTTTGGTGCTCCGGTTCTTGTTTGTACCCCGTCGGTTCGGATGAGGATCCAGTAGGGTCCAGAATCTCCAGTTGGGTCCACGGTCTTCAGAGCTATGTTGAGGCTTTGGTCAAACCAGAGTTAATCATCATTTAATGAATATGCAAATCATGCCTGACTGCAAGTGCACTGGGGGCGGGACCAATTTGCTACAAAAGGGTAATAGCGGCTAAAGAGGAGACACTGGGCACCGATTCCAGGGGACAGAGGAGACATTGGGCACCAATTCCAGGGGACAGCTGCAGCAATTGACATTGTCTGTAGGCTAATCAGGCTCCGCCCCCAGTGCACTTGCAGACTAATTGACAAATCTATAAAAAGGTGATTATTTATACATTACTTCATTGGTTTATAGCAGGAAAGGCATTGGTTTTTGCTCCATTTAAAGGCCCCTACAAGGCACACATTTTGTTTTAGGAGACATTTTGGACCTCTATGGTAGCCAATCGCATGTATGGGTGGCGACTTCCACACAGATGACACATGATTGACTGGTTTTAGGAGGAAGGTATCGTTTATGAAGAAATGACCACTAAGATGATTCCCCACTGACGTAAGATTTAAGCAAATTTTGCAAAAAACATATTGCAAAACCAATGTATGGATCCTATATAGATAGAAAATATTCATTTATTTCCGTCACCCCCATCAAAAGTGCTGACAAAAATCTGCCAAGAAATATTTTTTATAGAGGTCTCCATCCTTCAATAGTCCCAACTCCACTGATTCTGCCGCCATTGGAATTTTTTCTCTAGCCCACACCGTTCCTGAGTAATCACATCAGTTACTTTCAGCACGATTATACTCTTTACTGTCAGGTGGGCGGTCCTAGGCTGGGGGCAGAGAAAAAGAGGGACCGCCTACCTGACAGTGGAGAGTAATTGCACTGAAACTAACAGCAATGATTGCTCGGGAATGGTAAGGGCTAGAGAAAAAATTCCAACTGCGCCTGAATCGGTGGAGCGGGAGCAATTAGAAGAGCTGGTGAAGGGAAAACCTCAACAAAAATAAGTAAGCACAGATATTACAAATAGGGTTGAGCCGATCTTGAGATTTTAGGATCGATTTTAAAATCCGAGTTCCGATCATTTTCCAGCCAATCGTGATCGTGAAATTTGCTCGAATGCCAATTGGTGATCCGATCTTTCCCGATCCCGATCGATCAACCCTAATTATATATTATATATACAGTAAGGTTGAGCCGATCTTGAGATTTCAAAATACAATTTTCGATCATTTTCCAGCCGATTGTGAAATTTGCTCAATTGCCGATCGGGATCCGATCTTTCCCGATCGCTCAACCCTTCTAGTTACGTGTGAACAAACTACATTTCCCGTGATTCATCTGCCTGTTCTCACTCTATGCACCCCATCCTTCTCCACTCTGCCCTGCAATAAAATCACAGGTAATAAATCTCTCTCCCCCCCTTCTCCTCTGGGTTCATGTGCCGTTGTAATGATTTGCTTGCTGGCAGCACTGCTCACAGGGAGGGGTAGTGAGCTTGCAAGTGAAACAATCTTTCCTAATCCCGATCGCTCAACCCTAATTGTATATTATATAGACAGTAGGGATGAGCCAATCTTGAGATTTCCAAATCCGATTTTCGATCGTTTTCCAGCCAATCCCGATCATGAAATTTGCTTGATCGCCGATCGGGATGCAATCTTTCCCAATCCCTCAACCCTAATTGCAAAATATACAAAACAATACAAATGTATTATTATTATTCACGAGGGCACATCTTTGCCCGTCTCCATTTTCCGTGCCGCAGAATTCTACATAACTTGACAATCTCTCTTGCAATAAATGAAAGGTTCAGCAGGACGAGACCTAACTGCACAAGATGGCGGCCTCTTTGTCATTCTGAGAGATCACCTAAAAATTATTGATCGCAAGTCATTCCAACGATCCTCATGAGCAATCCCTTGTAAAAAGCTCATAGGGTGTCATAATAAGACTTTGCAATGAGGCATCAAATGGGCTGAGTGTAATCTTCTTCCCCATCCATTTATGCAAAGTCATTTTCCGGATTTGCTATTTGCTTTAAAATCACTGGGGAAGTCATTCAGGCAATAACATGGAAAAACCGAGATATCCAATCTGCAATAAACTTTTGGATAAAGTTCAGCAGAAAGACACAGGCTGTGAATTTTCCTCGATTGTATTTTACATTAGGGAGATACATTTTCAGGGCAATTTTCTTTAGCGCACCCACTAGAATAGTTACGGACGGATTCGGCGCCCCTCGCCTTTAGTCGCGCCGACCCAAACAAGGCACGGATAGGTGTGATCAAGGAGGAGATGATTGCTCTCAGGATTTACGAGGGAAGGTCTATGAGTGATTGGGATTTTACAGGACAAGGCTCAATGGCCTTCACAAAGCACTAGACTGCAATGTTAATTGTTCAGTTACCCCTGAAATTTCTCCGTGTCTATGGACCGAGCCAATGAGGCGTGGACACCGTAAGTGAGATGCTCGGCAAATTATATCAAGGATTTTACTGGAATCTGCAAGTAGGGCATTAGAATCACGAGCTTAGCCTTGCTTACATTGACTCCTTTAAGAGTTTGGTTTAAAGGGATCCTATCACTGGACACCCTTACACGTAGGAATAGCCTTAAGAATAGCCTTATTCTTCTCCTACCTTTAGATGTCTTCTCCACGACGCCGTTTGGTAGAAATACGGGTTTTCTTCGGTATGCAAATGAGTTCTCTTGCAGCACTGGGGGCGGGAACCAGCGCTCAAACAGCACAGGGGGCGTCCCCAATGCTGCGAGAGAACTCTCCAGCACCACCTCCATCTTCTTCTGGAATGCCCTCTCCTTGTGTCATCTTCCATCCTGGGTTTCAATCTTCTAGGCCTCGGGCAGAGCTGACTGCGCATGCTCGGGCCACAAGAAAATGGCCACTTACACCAGCTCACTGTGCAAGCGGCCACAAGAAAATGGCTGCTTACACCAGTTTACTGTGCAAGCGCCCATTTTCTTGAGGCCCGCGCATGCGTAGTCGGCTCTGCCCAAGGCCTAGAAGATTGAAACCCAGAATGGAAGCAGACAGAAGGAGTGGGACGTTCCAGAAGAAGATAAAGGCGGTGCTGGAGAGTTCTCTTGCAGCATTGGGGACGCCCCCAGTGCTGTTTGAGTGCTAAGGACCTCCCCCAGTGCTGCGAGAGAACTCATTTGCATACCGAAGAAAACCTGTATTTCTACCAAACGGTATCAACAAAGCCTCAAAGATAGGTTCGGATCCCCTGAATCAAACCATGTTACCACCTTGTGAATTGCCAAAATATCACTGTTTTGCAGATATGCAGATATGCAAATTAGTGCTTTGGAGCAACAAGGGTGTTCCTGCTTAACTCTTTGCAGTATGCACATATTAGGATTAGAAATCCTCTCCAGTGCCGCATACGCGAAGCATAAAAAATATTCTATATATATTATGTGTCCATTTGAATCCGGCTAAGGGCAGAGCAAGGAAATAAAAGATGTGATGCACTTGAGGATAATGGACAAGGTCCTCATTTACTATACAGAGTATCTCCGGGCGTCAGTGGGTGGACGTTCTGTCAGCTGTGTAGACGAGTAGACAGTCGCCGCTGCTTTACATTCAATATATATGGATGAGATCTGCCTACAGTTCTATTTATGTGTTCTGTTTCCATGGATGCACTGCATATATAACATTGCTTTAAAGAAGACCTGTCACCAGATCTGAAAATCCCAATGACAGACCTCATCTGATCGGCGCTGCCATCCTGAGCATTTTGGTATTTTGTTTATCAAATTCTGTTCAGCCATTCCATAGATATAAGAACTTTTAAGCTGATACAGATTAAGGTCTATTAGCCAAGTGGGCGGTAACATTGTGGTTTCTCTGGGGGTGGGGTCTCTTTGTGCTGTATGCACTAGAAGGGCTTATATCTTTGGAATAGATTTCAGAAAATATGCTCAAGGTGATAGAGGCTGTCAGATAATATATGTCATCTATAATACATAGTGTATGACACTGTCAGGGCTCCTAGGAACCTATCTATAATACATAGTGTATGACACTGTCAGGGCTCCTAGAAACCTATCTATAATACATAGTGTATGACACTGTCAGGGCTCCTAGGAACCTATCTATAATACATAGTGTATGACACTGTCAGGGCTCCTAGGAACCTATCTATAATACATAGTGTATGACACAGTCAGGGCTCCTAGGAACCTATCTATAATACATAGTGTATGACACTGCCAGGGCTCCTAGGAACCTATCTATAATACATAGTGTATGACACTGTCAGGGCTCCTAGGAACCTATCTATAATAAATAGTGTATGACACTGTCAGGGCTCCTAGGAACCTATCTATAATACATAGTGTATGACACAGTCAGGGCTCCTAGGAACCTATCTATAAAACATAGTGTATGACACTGTCAGGGCTCCTAGGAACCTATCTATAATACATAGTGTATGACACTGTCAGGGCTCCTAGGAACCTATCTATAATACATAGTGTATGACACTGTCAGGGCTCCTAGGAACCTATCTATAATACATAGTGTATGACACTGTCAGGGCTCCTAGGGACCTATCTATAATACATAGTGTATGACACTGTCAGGGCTCCTAGGAACCTATCTATAATACACAGTGTATGACACTGTCAGGGCTCCTAGGGACCTATCTATAATACATAGTGTATGACACTGTCAGGGCTCCTAGGAACCTATCTATAACACATAGTGTATGACACTGTCAGGGCTCCTAGGGACCTATCTAAAATACATAGTGTATGACACTGTCAGGGCTCCTAGGAACCTATCTATAATACATAGTGTATGACACTGTCAGGGCTCCTAGGAACCTATCTATAATACATAGTGTATGACACTGTCAGGACTCCTAGGAACCTATCTATAATACATAGTGTATGACACTGTCAGGACTCCTAGGAACCTATCTATAATAGATAGTGTATGACACTGTCAGGGCTCCTAGGAACCTATCTGGAACACATAGTGTACGACACTGTCAGGGCTCCTAGGAACCTATCTATAATACATAGTGTACGACACTGTCAGGGCTCCTAGGAACCTATCTATAATACATAGTGTATGACACTGTCAGGGCTCCTAGGAACCTATCTATAATATATAGTGTATGACACTGTCAGGGCTCCTAGGTACCTATCTATAATACATAGTGTATGACACTGTCAGAGCTCCTAGGAACCTATCTATACTACATAGTGTATGACACTGTCAGGGCTCCCAGGAACCTATCTATAATACATAGTGTATGACACTGTCAGGGCTCCCAGGAACCTATCTACAATACATAGTGTATGACACTGTCAGGGCTCCTAGGAACCTATCTAGAATACATAGTGTACGACACTGTCAGGGCTCCTAGGAACCTATCTAGAATACATAGTGTATGACACTGTCAGGACTCCTAGGAACCTATCTAGAATACATAGTGTACGACACTGTCAGGGCTCCTAGGAACCTATCTATAATACATAGTGTACGACAATGTCAGGGCTCCTAGGGACCTATCTATAATACATAGTGTATGACACTGTCAGGGCTCCTAGGAACCTATCTATAATACATAGTGTATGACACTGTCAGGGCTCCTAGGAACCTATCTATAATACATAGTGTATGACACTGTCAGAGCTCCCAGGAACCTATCTATACTACATAGTGTATGACACTGTCAGGGCTCCCAGGAACCTATCTATAATACATAGTGTATGACACTGTCAGGGCTCCTAGGAACCTATCTATAATACATAGTGTATGACACTGTCAGGGCTCCTAGGAACCTATCTATAATACATAGTGTATGACACTGTCAGGGCTCCTAGGAACCTAAAATTTTCAGTTAGACTGAGAGAAATATCTAATTACGAGTCGATTCGTCCATTTAGTAACCTAAAATTTTGCTTCTGCTGAATGTGTGTGTAATGTGTAACGTTCCCATACAGTAAGTAGATGGAGTTGTGCCTATGTGTATCATATATATATATACACAGCACAGAGTGTTTTTTGAATTGCACCCCCTGATGGCATCCTTGGAGTCTGTTTACACCGCCTATCTTTCAGCTTTAGCCTTATCTGGGCACCCCAGGGAGAAGAAAGCTGAGCCGCTGCCTCCCTTGGACCTGAGGTTTATAAGACTGACAAAGTGAATGTCAGGGCCCCCCTGCGAGTCTCAGATCAGCTCCGTCTGTCGGCCTTGACAACTGTTCTTACCTTGTGTTCGATTCCCCAATTACAGTAATAAATGGCAGAGTAACTTCACAATCGCTCCAAGTTGTTGGTGACATTTTTATGAACATATAAAGAACAGTAAAAACCAAATGAAACCAAAAAAATCCTGAACACCTAAACTAAAAAATAAGCCAGATCCTTACCCATAACTTGCCCGGGTCACCTGAAATGTTCCAAGTCAGATGCCAAAATAATTGGAAAAATTTCTTGAGTGTAAATTTGACAAATAAATAATTTGCTCAATTGGCTTCTCATATTACATAAAGAGGGTCTTTCATGTCCATTAATATTTGTTGAAGGTCTCGCCATTCCAGAGATATTAGTGCTGATAGTTTCGGCTATCACTGTACGGTCAAGGGGGCCGGCCTTAGATTTGGGAACGTCTCCTTCACAGTAATAGAATGTGTAAGCCTAGTACTTGTCTCAAATCCATAGATGGTCAGTTCATTATAGGTGTAGAAGGAAGCCCACACATAAGGTAGCCAAACCTTATGGTCACCTTTGACCTTGTACTGCAACTTTGACCCTGAATATCCCTTTAAGATGGAAATATCCCTTTAAGGAAGACATTTCACCACCTCTTTTCATCATTTAATAGGCCCCCCTTCACTGATTTCAGTGCAGATTGATTTTTCCCGGGCCCCCACCATTCCTGAGCACTCAGTGCAGTAAGTTTTGGTGCCTAAAATGCTGCCTAGACTCTCTAATATCAAGTGGGTGATGTCAGGCAGGAGCAGTCAAGGGGGCGTGTCTCTGCGCTCCAATCATAGGTATACAGTGTCAGAGTTCTGATCACACCCCCTTGCCTGACACCACCCACTTGACATTAGAGAGTCTAGTTATCAGGATTGGTCAGCAATGGTGGGGGGCCCACCTGCAAGCCCCTACAGGAGTTAAGGAGAGAAGCCCACTTCAGGTGGTATAGAGAGAAGCCCACCTGCAGTAGGTAAGGAAAAAAACCCTGCAGGAGTTAAGGACAGAAGCTCACTTCAGGTGGTATAGAGAGAAGCCCACCTGCAGTAGGTAAGGAAAAAAACCCTGCAGGAGTTAAGGAGAGAAGCCCACTTCAGGTGGTATAGAGAGAAGCCCACCTGCAGTAGGTAAGGAAAAAAACCCTGCAGGAGTTAAGGACAGAAGCTCACTTGCAGGCAATATAGAGAGAAGCCCACCTGCAGTAGATAAGGAAAGAAGCCCCTGCAGGAATTAAGGAGAGAAGCTCACTTGCAGGTGGTATAGAGAGAAGCCCACCTGCAGTAGGTAACTTAAGAAGAGGCGTCTATTAAATGATGGAACTAGTTGAGTTGGTGGAGGTGGCGAAGGGTCCCCATTCATCATTTAACCAAATTTATAGGTGACTCCGTCTGTAAACCCGCACAACTACATTCTGCCTCAAATTGCTTGTGAAAATGTCCAATTTCTATTATTCACATCACAAGCTAAAAGTCATCATGTTGCAATTTCTACTCGAGGAACTAGAGGTGGAACATTTTATTTTTTTCTGAAAAATTTCTATCATGTCATAAGCGTCTCTCCCGGCAAATACAGGGAGACCATTACCTACAATGACAATCAAAATGGAAAGACACAGTGACCATTGTAAGTGAAATGCAGCTTCTTATAAGGAACCGAGCCCTGAAATCACCGCGTGTTCTAGGAGGAATCGCTGTATTGTGTTTCCGGAGTTCTCTTTTACTGGAGCCGTACCTGCATATACAATACATAGAAGGCTCTGTGAGTATCTCATGCAGACACTATGAGCAGCCAGGGAGGGAGCAGACACAGGTTCTTTTCTCAGTAGTGTCGTCACACATGCCAGGAGAACGGCGCACGCAATGTGCCTATGGGTGGGACAACACACCCTATGGGACATTGTTAAGCCTTCTTTGTATATCACTATATCCACTAGGTCCCAGGAAACTAACTGGCATGTTTGTAAATCACAATGCCCGCAGGAGGTACGGAGAGAAGCCCACCTGCAGGCGGTATAGAGAGAAGCCCACCTGCAGGAGGTTTGGAGAGAAGCCAACCTGCAGTTGGTATAGAGAGAAGCCCACCTGCATTAGGAAAGGAAAAACGCCCCCTGCAGGAGTTAAGCGCACCTGAACTAGGTAAGTTAAGAAGCCCCTGCAGGAATTAAGGAGAGAAGCCCACTTGCAGTAGGTAAGTTAAGAAGCCCCTACAGTAGTTAAGGAGAGATGCCCACTTGCAGGCAGTATAGAGAGAAGCCCACCTGCAGGAGGTTTGGAGAGAAGCCCACCTGCATTAGGAAAGGAAAAAAGCCCCCTGCAGGAGTTAAGCCCACCTGAAGTAGGTAAGTTAAGAAGCCCCTGCAGGAATTAAGGAGAGAAGCTCACTTGCAGGTGGTATAGAGAGAAGCCCAACTGCAGTAGGTAAGTTAAGAAGCCCCTACAGGAGTTAAGGAGAGAAGCCTACTTCAGGTGGTATAGGAAGAAGCCCACCTGCAGTAGGTAATGAAAAAAACCCCTACAGAAGTTAAGGAGAGAAGCCCACTTCAGGCGGTATAGCAAGAAGCCCACCTGCAGTAGGTAAGGAAAAAAGCCCCTGCAGGAGTTAAGGAGAGAAGCCCACTTTCAGGTGGTATAGAGAGAAGCCCACCTGCAGTATGTAAGGAAAGAAGCCCCCTGCAGGAATTAAGGAGAGAAGCTCACTTGCAGGCAGTATAGAGAGAAGCCCACCTGCAGTAGGTAAGGAAAAAAGCCCCTGCTGGAGTCAAGGAGAGAAGCTCACTTGCAGGCAGTATAGAGAGAAGCCCACCTGCAGTAGGTAAGGAAAAAAGCCCCTGCTGGAGTCAAGGAGAGGAGCTCACTTGCAGGTGGTATAGAGAGAAGTCCACCTGCAGTAGGTAAGGAAAGAAGCCCCTGTAGGAGTTACCGAAGCCTGTACGAAAGTCGCACAAATGCACTTTTTCTCCGATTCCCTCCGTTCTGAGTGTTTTTCCGGCTCCCGGTACATTGTACAGAATAATAAATGACACCATCATGAAGAGCAATTTTTTTTAATACATTACGTAGAAAAATCATGCAAATTGTCCTGGGAAAAATGGTTTTAGGATGAAAAAAGAAAAACAAAACCAAACGTTGTATCACGAAAGCTAAAACTGGTTGTGGCAGTAAAGGGTTAATAGCTGTCACCGACTACAGACTGTCACTCGGCAGCTTCACTTCCGCGTTATGTGAATGAGTGACGTCACTCGGCAGCTTCTCCTAGTCACTGGCCTGGCAGGCCTGCTCTCCTCGGTCGGCTCTAGCTCAGCGGTTACTTCTTGTCTTCACTAGCGTGATCCAATCCCTCCGGGGGTTCGAGGCCCGCGGGCGCTGCCTGATCTTTTCACAGATATTTCTACCATATATTTTCCTGATCCATCTCTGTTATTACTGATATACATATATATATATATATATATATATATATATATATATATATATATATATATATATATATACACAGATGTACATATGCTCATATATATTCCTGTGGGCATATATTCCTGAAGACTCATATCTGTGGGCATGCTGGGATTTGTAGTTCCCCCCTTGTAATGTAATGTAGTGCTGGGACTAGTAGTTCCCCCCTTGTAATGTAATGTAGTGCTGGGACTAGTAGTCCCCCCTTGTAATGTAGTGCTGGGACTAGTAGTCCCCCCTTGTAATGTAGTGCTGGGACTAGTAGTTCCCCCCTTGTGTTATAGTGCATTGCTGGGACTAGTAGTTCCCCCCTTGTAATGTAATGTAGTGCTGGGACTAGTAGTTCCCCCCTTGTAATGTAATGTAGTGCTGGGACTAGTAGTTCCCCCCTTGTAATGTAATGTAGTGCTGGGACTAGTAGTTCCCCCCTTGTAATGTAGTGCTGGGACTAGTAGTTCCCCCCTTGTAATGTAGTGCTGGGACTAGTAGTTCCCCCCTTGTAATGTAATGTAGTGCTGGGACTAGTAGTTCCCCCCTTGTAATGTAGTGCTGGGACTAGTAGTTCCCCCTTATAATATAATGTAGTGCTGGGACTAGTAGTTCCCCCTTATAATATAATGTAGTGCTGGGACTAGTAGTTCCCCCTTATAATATAATGTAGTGCTGGGACTAGTAGTTCCCCCCTTGTGTTATAGTGCATTGCTGGGACTAGTAGTCCCCCCTTGTAATGTAGTGCTGGGACTAGTAGTTCCCCCTTGTAATGTAGTGCTGGGACTAGTAGTTCCCCCCCTTGTAATGTAGTGCTGGGACTAGTAGTTCCCCCCTTGTGTTATAGTGCATTGCTGGGACTAGTAGTTCCCCCCTTGTAATGTAGTGCTGGGACTAGTAGTTCCCCCCTTGTAATGTAATGTAGTGCTGGGACCAGTAGTTCCCCCCTTGTAATGTAATGTAGTGCTGGGACTAGTAGTTCCCCCCTTGTAATGTAATGTAGTGCTGGGACCAGTAGTTCCCCACTTGTAATGTAATGTAGTGCTGGGACCAGTAGTTCCCCCCTTGTAATGTAATGTAGTGCTGGGACTAGTAGTTCCCCCCTTGTAATGTAATGTAGTGCTGGGACCAGTAGTTCCCCCCTTGTAATGTAATGTAGTGCTGGGACTAGTAGTTCCCCCCTTGTAATGTAGTGCTGGGACTAGTAGTCCCCCCTTGTAATGTAGTGCTGGGACTAGTAGTTCCCCCCCTTGTAATGTAGTGCTGGGACTAGTAGTTCCCCCCTTGTGTTATAGTGCATTGCTGGGACTAGTAGTTCCCCCCTTGTAATGTAATGTAGTGCTGGGACTAGTAGTCCCCCCCTTGTGTTATAGTGCATTGCTGGGACTAGTAGTCCCCCCCCCCCTTGTAATGTAGTGCTGGGACTAGTAGTTCCCCCCTTGTAATGTAATGTAGTGCTGGGACTAGTAGTCCCCCCTTGTGTTAGGGTGCATTGCTGGGACTAGTAGTCCCCCCTTGTGTTATGGTGCATTGCTGGGACTAGTAGTCCCCCCTTGTGTTATAGTGCATTGCTGGGACTAGTAGTTCCACCTCCGGAGCATTAATTACTGCACTTGCAGAGGTCACAATCCAAGAGATCTGAGAAGGAGCAGCTGGCGCTGAGATGCCAACGGGAAGATCACCCCATGACATCTATCCCGGCATCATGGTTTTTTTCTTGTTGACTAGCGGAGCCCAGAAGATATAAAATATAGCAGAGAAGCCGGAAATCTGGACAGAACTCAGGGGTCGCCCTGGCAGGGGTCAAAAATACTAAAAATATTTGTTCTAGTGCAGGGATGTCATCTAAGGCCGTGTTCACACAACAGTCCTGGGACCTTGTCTATGACTGGAGTTCATGTGGGATGGCCACGCCATTCATTCAGTGATACCGATGGCGATGGAGAGGCTTCCGTATAACGTGGACCTGGGAACAGGTGATCACTGGGGCCCCATTGTTCAAGCCCCCAGAGAGAACACCTATCCTGTGGATGGGTGGTTAGTATTTTCAGTGGGATCTTCCCTTTAAAGAGGACTTTTGGACTTTTCTCCACCTCCACCAGCTCTGTTCATCCTCTAATAGACTCCTCTCCACTGATTTTGGTGCACTTGGAATTGTTTCTCTAGCCCCCACCCTTCCTGAATACTCAGAGCAGTTAGTTTTGGTGCCTGATGTGCTGAGTAGGTGGTGTCAGACAGACGGAGACAAGCGGGCGTGACAGACCTCCGATCAGAGGTGGGCAGTGTCATAGCTCAATACTATACCTACTTGCCGGCTCCTCCCTGACACCGCCCAGTTGACATTAGAAAGTCTAGTTAGCATATCAAGCACCAAAACTAACAGCGCCAATTGCTCAGGAATGGTGGGGACTACAGAAAAAATTCCAACTGCACTGGAGTCAGTAGGGGGCACTTATGAAAGGGATTCTAAAAGCACATAAGAATAGCCTGTATAAAGGATATTCATCTTCTCCCCTTATATTGAAGGTCCACGCTGCCGATTTTGAATTTTTCTTTATTATTTATTGTGCACAGAAAGCACAGAGGACATCCCCCCTGTGGTCTGAGCACAGTGATGCCATCCATTCCAGCGCCTCCTTTCTTCCTTTCTGTCGGCCATTCTCCTCATCTTACAGGAGACCACTACAAAATGACCGATGGAACAACCAACTGTGCATGTCCGTCAGCCATTTTGTGGTGGTCTCCTGTAAGAAGAGGAGAAGAATGGCCGATGGTGCAGAAGAAATGCAGCGCTGGAATGGATGACAATGCTGTGCTCAGACCACAGGCGAGACCCTCCCTATGCTTTCTTTACCATCAAACTTCCAATTTCGTCTACCATCTCCATCCAATACCTTGATTTTCATGCGGTTGACCCATTGACTTTACCATCAAACTTCCAATTTTGTCTACCATCTCCAAGAAGTACCTTGATTCTTCTGTGGCCTTCTCCTCTGACTCACCATCAGATTTCCAATTTAGCCTACCATCTCCATCCAATATGTTGATGACCCATCGACTTTACCATCAAACTTCCAATTTTGTCTACCATTTCCATGAAGTACCCTGATTTTCATGTGGTTGACCCCTTGGACTAACCATCAAACTTCCAATTTCCTTGATTTTCGTTAGCACCTACATTCTTGACTTTGGGCTTGTTGACCATGGTTGACCATCTACTATTCTTGTCTCTGGCTACCTATTGGAGGACTATGCTGAAGACACTGAGGAGGCAAATATCCTCGAAGCTGAGAAGGAGAGAAAATTGATGTATAATCCACTTCTCTACTATGTGTCAGGTCCTTCTTATCTCCTTCCTGACCTACATATCTTATCTTCTGTCAGGAGATTTTCCTATGGCTTTCTTCTTTGACTCACCATCAGATTTCCAATTTAGCTTACCATCTCCATCCAATACCTTGATTTTCATGTGGTTGACCCATTGACTTTACCATCAAACTTCCAATTTTGTCTACCATTTCCAAGAAGTACCTTGATTCTTCTGTGGCTTTCTCCTTTGACTCACCATCAGATTTCCAATTTAGTCTACCATCTCCATCCAATATGTTGACTTTCATGTGGTTGTCCCATCGACTTTACCATCAAACTTCCAATTTAGTCTACCATCTCCATGAAGTACCTTGATTTCCATGTGGTTGATCCCTTGGACTAACCATCAAACTTCCAATTTCCTTGATTTTCGTTAGTGCCTTCGTTCTTGACTTTGGGCTTGTTGACCACGGTTGACCATCTACTATTCTTGTCTCTGGCTACTTATTGGAAGACTATGTTGAAGACATTGAGGTGGCAAATATCCTCAAAAGTGATGTCCAATCCACTTCTCTACCATGTGTCAGGTCCTTCTTCCTGACCTACATATTCATCTTCTGCCAGGAGATACTTGCTGCCTCCTACCTGCCACTTGCCCGCTCTTGAAGTCAATGCTTTGCCTTGATTTCCTCTGCCCTAAAGTGTTTACCAGGATTCCTCCCGCCAGGCTCTCGGCTCTCTCCGTGAGTGTATTTTGATGCATTATACATCACAGTAAATGTTGACTTTTTCTTCGAGTATCATGAAATATTGAGAAGTCAATCATTGCAATATTTCTTGGAAGCCTCTCGTATTCTAGGACATTGATTTAGATCGATAGAGGATCCTCTCTAGCAGGAATGTGTTTTGCACTGGACACAGCCCCGGGGTAACCAGTTCTGCCTTTACAAGTGCCCCAATTCTATTAAATCCGTCTCGGCATGCATTCTAATCACTTGTAGGTACTTGAGTAACGTATTGATTTGAGCAGTCTATAGCGGCGACGGGCCGACCCTCGCTGCTTAACCCGATTTACACAGTAATCCAACCTTCAAATACTCTTTCTATTATATCAGCACAACTCTGGAGTCTCATACATAAGTTATAACCATAGCAAACACAATAAAATCCAGGGCGGAGTTGCTTCTATTCTCTTCTATTCTGTGTTTGCGGGGCGATGATATCGACTAACACAGTTATACGTTGCATTTATTGTTTCGCTCCATGGTCTTGTAGATAACGTTGCCGCATTTGGACTTTTCATGACTTTGGGATGGTTAAACTTTTGCAATTTTTTAGAGTAGTCGGGCAGACTTAGGCTCGGTTCACATCTGCGCCCGAGGATTTCCTTACCCACTGCGCTTGAAAAATACAGAGAGAAAAGTCCCGCAAGCAAGATTTTTCTCTCCGCGTTTTTTGGGTGGAAACGCGGTGGACCTCTTATAGTCTACGGGGTTTGCTGATTTCCATGGGTAACCACTTTGAAAGTGGATTGTTTTTCATTTTTCAGGTACTCAAGCGGACCCGAAGAATGGAAATCTGGGCGCAACCTAGAGTTAGTCCTCATGCACACAAGAGTGGAAAACGGACATGTAACGGATGTTTTCTTAACGCCCATCACACGTTGGAGGACAATGTCCATTTCCTAAATAGACTACATGTCCTATTTTTGGTCATTTTGACAGGCGGATGGACCCAATACAAATCCATTAAAAAGGATTGGCATTTTACCCTAGGTTGACACCTGTGTTGGGGTGTCCATTCTTCGAGTCCACTTGGGGACCCAAAAAACGGAAGCTGAATGTGAAGACCCCCGGATCCCATAAACTATAATGGGGTCTGTTGGGTTTCCGCCTGCAACGGTCTGTGTCTGGTGCTCTCCTGGTGATGTCAAGTGCCTGGGTCACCGCTGAGGTCTGTGATTGGGCCACAGTGGTCACATGGGAAGAATCAGCACCATGATGTCATCCAATCACAGGCCTTAGTAGTGACCCCAGGCCCATGACATCACCGAGGAGTTCCAGAGAGAGGGCCAGGCACCACAATGAGGTCCAAAAGAGGTAACAGAAGGTGAATTTTTTTTTTTTCCTTTTATACTTCCACAGGGTCTCCCCCTAGTTTAACTTGGGTTCTATCTAAAAGACTGGACAGGACCAGACAAGACCAGAAGAGATTGGACAAGACCGGGCAAGACCGAACAGGACAGGACCAGACAAGACCAGAGAGGACAGGACCAGATGAGATTGGACTGGACTGGGCAAGACCGAACAGGACAAGACCAGACAAGATCAGAGAGGATAGGACCAGATGAGATTGGACAGGACCGGGCAAGATTGAACAGGACAGGACCAGACAAGATCAGAGAGGACAGGACCAGATGAGATTGGACAGGACCGGGCAAGACTGAACAGGACAGGACCAGACAAGAACAGACAGGACAGTACCAGATGAGATTGGACAGGACCGGGCAAGACTGAACAGTACAGGACCAGACAAGACCGGACAGGACAGGACCAGATGAGATTGGACAGGACCGGGCAAGACCGAACAGGACAGGACCAGACAAGATCAGAGAGGACAGGACCAGTTGAGATTGGACAGGACCGGGCAAGACCGAACAGGACAGGACCAGACAAGATCAGAGAGGACAGGACCAGATGAGATTGGACCGGACCGGGCAAGACCGAACAGGACAGGACCAGACAAGGCCAGACAGGACAGGACAGGACCAGATGAGATTGGACAAGACCGGGCAAGACCGAACAGGACAGGACCAGACCGTACCGGACAGAACAACAAAAAATTCTCCTCTATTAACTCCTCATATATAAAAAGGGGTTTCCTAAACTGGACAACCCCTTTAAGAGAGTAGATGAACCTTCTGTCCAACTACTTGAATTGACCGGCGATTGAGTCCTCAGGCTCCTGCTAGGTAATGGAGCTGGTGGCAGTTGCTCAGTTTGACTCCCCTAAGGAGACCCTGACCAATATAGGGGACGTTGCGATAAGCTTGTACCCCTTTCTGCAGTTAGGAGACTGACACAGGAGTGAAGTAGGACAGAGACAGTCGGAGATGGAGGATATTTATATCACTGCTTCACCGTCACCGTGTGGTTCATCTAGTGATGTCAGGATGGAAGGTGATAGGTGTGACATGATGCTCGACTTCCTACCAAGACAGCGATGAATGAAGGATTTGTGAAAGGAGAGAAAACAGGTAGGAGGCCGAGAGGATAAAGCGAGAAGAGCTAAAAATATGGAGCTTGTCTATGCTTAGCTTGTCTTATAGTAGAGCAGATCTGATTCACTTACTGTGCTATGCGTTTCTGTGCCGGATCTCAGTGAATGGCATCATTGCTAGCCAATATCTCGGTGCCAGTTTGTATACTGGTTAAAAGAAGTTGTCAAATGGGCGCTCTTTCTACCTCCCTGGTGCTATATACATCACACGTGGACACCATGGACATCATGGACATTGTGGACAATATGGACGTGGGCTTCATGGCCCGATGGACACAAACACCAATATGACCTCATGGTCTTCTTGCAGCCGTGACAGAGAAGGTAAGTTTACGGCAAGGTTGTCTTCTTGCACTTCAATCATGATACACAAAATTGTTACAGGGTACCTGATGTGGACAGACCCTAAACCGACAGCAACTTTTTGCCTAGGACAGTATCTGGTTCCCAGTGCTGTTCTTGTATATTCTTGGCAAGTTTTGGCAAGAGCCCGTCTCCAAAGATGCCTAACATGACAGGCCAGTATACCGAGGTTCACCGAACATGCACCGGATGTGGCTTGCATTCTATGTTATTTGCAGTGGTACTTTTGGATTTTTTTGTAATTTTGGAACGAGTTTTTCATGTCCTTTGTAGAAGCTCCCTACCCCAAAACATGCCATTGATTCCAAAAATTTTCCAAAAACACCACAAACCAAAATACATTGAGAGTATTTACTATTCTCTTTAGGTCATAAAACTGGTGCCTCATTGGCGCATGGTACTTTCTTGCACCTCTTTCTTCCTTCCACTTGTTATGAAGGTGGGTGGAGTGGGAAGGAGATGCCTTAACCCAAGACGTCTACTGCAACTCAAATGCCAAAAAACGGGTACGAGCGATATAGAAAATCTACTCCAAGATTTCCATTCTGAGGAGTGCACCGGAGCCTCTTAATAATTCAGGGGCCGTTAGTGCCAGTCGTAAAGAGCTTTCCAGTCCCAAATGGATTTTTCATACTGGTAACCTATTGATAGGCACCAGTATGTGATGTGTGGGGGTCCTACACCCGGACCCTGCATAGATCAGGTGCTCTGGTAGTCCTGGCACCAGAAGTTGTTGCAATGGATTGGAAACATATTCAAGCAGTTCTCTGCCACCGCCGCTACACAGTGGATGGGGCTGCAGCTTTGCTTTTATTATAGTAGTAGCCTACACAAGACCTTGTGACTGCCACAACAGCTAATCCGTGCAGGGTGCGTGTCTGACCACCACTGATCATATACTGATGGCTCATCTTCTTAATATAGGGTGCTTTATCTTGCACTATGACACCTCTTGTCCATACAATAAAGGACGTATTCCTATCAAAATAGACTTGCCATCATTTACTAAAAAATTTCTTAATAAAAAAGTTGCATCCAAAATAGTTTGCATTGTATAACTTGTGAGCGGCCACCAGGGGGCTCTTGAAGCTCACGATATTTCTCAGTCCTTCGCCTTCGCTTCATATTGGTTTTAGTCAATGAAACTTAATTGACCATTTAAAGTGAGCGCCGACGATAATTAAAAATTAAAACCAGAATTCAGCAAATTTTTATGGAAAGCGAAAATGATTGAAGGATAAAAAAATAAAATTAAAAAGTTCCGTAACTTGGAATTATGATTTATAATTGCACCCAAACCCCCTATAATATAGTATTAAAACATTTATGATTTTTTTTTTTTTTGCTCTGTAAAAATCATTATTTCCGCGCGGCAATCTGCTGTAATAATTCTATCGTTGCGCAATATTTTTGCACTTAGATATTGTAAAACCTATTTCAGTTTAACAACTGAGCCTGTAGGGGGGGTGATGGAGACGTAACGTTGCGAGCGCCGCCGAAATGATATAGTTATAGCAGACCAAATAAAGACACATTGCCATAGCATATCCTCGTGTTCGCATCGAATCCCCAAAGTAATATCCACTCGCTCAATGTCGTACGTATCATACGGGCAGTCGGTGCAGATTCCTTCTGTCTTGCAGATTCTATATGTTCACACTCCTTCTTCCCGAGCTGTTTTTGAGACTTTCCTGGGTCAAAAACACCCTAAAAAACGCCTAAAAATTCAGACCTGCGTTGAGGTTTCCGCTTTTCAGGTCCGCTTGGGTAAAACCCAATCCGCTTATTAAGCAGTTACCCACAGAAACCTGCGGATCTCATAGACTATAATGTCGGAGAGAAATGTCCTGCGCCAAATCTACACCAAAAAAGCCATGTGCGGCCTCAACCTAAAGCTGGATCCACATCTGCGTTGGAGACTATGCCGTAGACTCCGTCTAAAATCGGCAGAGAGAAAAGTCCTGCGCTGTTTGGTATACAACGAATGGACACCCGGCGTACCCCATTGCAGTCTTTGGGGTCCACGGGCTCTTCGACTTTCAGGTCCCCATGCGGATCTAAATGATGGACAGAGGAATGCCAGTGTAAACCTAGCGTAAAGCATTTTTTTTCAAATTGGACGAAATGTGAACTAGGCGTCCAACATGGGGCCCAAATAGCGGAGACCCAGCCACTTAAACAGCGGATACCTGTGGACCCCATAGATTATAAATCTAGAGGACAGAAAAGCCTTCTATGCAGGACTTTCTGCGGAATCTGCAACGGATTAGGTAAAATGATGGACCCCATGTTGGAAACTGATGGACCCCATTATAATTCAATGGGGTGTGTTGGTCGATGTTTATTATGTGACACCAGCTGTGACGAATCGGAAAACCAAAAAATACAATGCAAATGTGAACCCTTACTCCAGTTCTGGTTGCCCTCCGCTATAGACAATGCAGAAGAAGCTACATACAACATCCTGGCGTTTTGTAGTATCGTGACGTAAGTATAGCGCCACCTAGAGGAGCCCAAGACAGGAGTGTAGACAGGTGAGTAAAAAGTATCGGCAGCTTCTTATTGCAATAACACAATGACTATGTGTTTGCCACCCATGTCTTGGCGTCTCACCTTCCCACGCGTTTCATAGGTTCTCCATCACTGCCCTAGACGCATCTTTTCCGCAGCGTTTGTTTCCCGCACTGTGTGGATGAGATTACCCAGAGCTCTTTGCTGGTTCTGTAAATCGCAATGTGTTTTTCTGCTATTGCATGGGTCAGAGTCCGTGTCCTCGTACACCCCACAAACATACTACTAGGTTAGTTAGGATTTTAGATTGTGTGCACAGGGATCTACAATCTGTACAATGCTGCAGAACAGGACGGTGCTATGAAAATGGAATAAGATTTGCTTTTCAGATTTCTCTTTTGCATATTACTTTTGATAGAATGATTGGCCGGGTTCACATTTAGCAGATTATTGCACCCGTTGCCTCTTCTGACTTTGGCAGATGTGCGTGGATGCGACTCAGCCACCATTCATTGCTCGGTGCGTGTCTATAGATGATGCATAAGAGCGGCGGATTCTTACATTAGCAGCTCCTTGATGCCTCTGGGACCACGCTAGTCATATTTTTTACATATTCTTTTTTTATGTCTCCAGAATCTGACAGCATATTAAAGCAATGCGATGCCGAATCTGCAATGGATTTGAGAATAAGCTCTGCAATGTATTTTGGATGATTCTGGTGTTTTTGAAGATTGAGGATTTAGGGGAGGTAGAGTATGAACCTAATAGAACGGCGGAGCGGCCACATAACCAGGATTTATAGATAGCCTGACCTTATGCTGGAAGTCCTGTGCCCAAATTTCTACAATTTCACCCTACAAAGGTAGCAGTCCAGACAAGTGAATACTGTATACCGTATAAATCCAAAAAATTGCATAAAATTGTGAAAATGAAAAATTTGATTTTACATGGGTGCCACTATGTTCTTCATGGAGATTGCCTGCGATATACATTCATATAGTCATTGTCGGACCGGCTCACCAGAGTATCAAAGGATCCTTGGTTCGGCCCAGGCTCTAGGACAATATTGGCCCAGCTGAAGACACCCAAATATGAAGGGTATTGTAGTCTATTTGGACAGTGGACCCCCAAGAGCTACACCTTAGCTTCGCTGCGCATGCGCCCAATGTTCAGCGCATGGGCAATAAAGCCAAGATGTACTAATCTGGCTTCAGTAAACTATACATGACCTGTGAGGCAGGTAAGTATAGACTTATATAAATCCTAGGCATGGACAGAGTTAGCTTAGAGATTTTTGGGATACTAAGGACCTGCTGGCGGCAGGAGTATAATTTGAGGGTGTGCAGTTGGACCCAGGAACCTTAAAGAACCAATATGAGGAGATTAATACTATACATTATAGTTGGAGGGCCTGGACGTTTTGCATTCAGACCCAGCAGTTTCACCTTTGACTAGTGGTTTAGTTCTACTGGTGGTCTAGTGGCTCAAAGTTACCTGACAGGTTCTCATGCTGCTAAAAGAGGTGAAAAAGTAGGATCTGCACCTTGGCCACAGTGCTCCTACCAGTATTGGCCCCAGTGGTCCAATGGTCCCACCTTGGCCCAATCAGTAATGACTTCATGATCCAACCTTGATCCAAGTTGTCCCATCAGTATTGACCTCATGGTTCCACCTTTATCCCAGTTTCCGCATCAGTATTGGCTTCATGGTCTCACCTTTATCCCAGTTTCCGCATCAGTATTGGCTTCATGGTCCCACCTTGATCCCACTTGCCCCATCAGTATTGGCCTCATGGTCCTACCTTGGCCCCAGTGGCTCCATCAGTATTGGCCTCATGGTCCTACCTTGGCCCCAGTGGCTCCATCAGTATTGACCTCATGATCCCACCTTGACCCCAGTGGCCCCATCAGTTTGACCTCATGATCCCACCTTTTCCCCAGTGGCTCCATCAGTATTGGCCTCATTGTCCCAGCTTGGCCCCTGTGGCTCCATCAGTATTGACCTCATGGTCCCACCTTGATCCCAGTGGCCCCATCAGTATTGGCCTTATGGTCCTACCTTGGCCCTCATCAGTTTTGACCTCATGGTCCCACCTTGGCATATGGTAAATGGGATACTCTGTTACAGATTTTACATAAATTCCCAGGAGCTTCATATAACATCTCTGCATAACTTCATCCAGCCCAACGTAGGATGATCAAGAGGATCAAGCGTTCCCCATGGGGCCAACGCTCAACCAATGAACAAACCACCCTTGCCCTTTAAGCAAACCTCTGTGACATAAACCCCCCAAAATCCGGCGAACTCCAATAACCGAAGGCGCACAAGGAGTGACAAATTTACTCCTGAAGTGACGGCTGTTTTACGATTCCACCTGCTTTCTGCGGTCTTCCCTTAATAAATCCTCCCAAACTCCCCCAGTCCTGTCAAGGCGACACCGGAGGCATCTGTATTCTAAACAATGCGGCCGCAAATCACTTTTTATTGTAGATTACGCCACATGCAGATGAACTGGGTTTAATCTATTTCCCTTGATTTGTTAAAGTTGCGCTAAGCAGTGGACCCGGCCGGGCATAGATAATGGGGCCGGGGGATTCGGATACAAGGTATTTATTTTTCATACTTTGGAACAAGTTATCTTTATTCGTATCACAGCGTCAGCACTTTACGCCTTCATGTACGGATTAGCAACATCTGGACCAGACCCTCTGGTGCTTTTGCTATAAGGAGGCAAAGTTGACTGTAACATATGTCTGCTCTTCTGAATAAGATGCCAAAGGATGAATTCCTTCCCCGGAGCTATATCAGCGCAGGCTTTCATTTCTTCATCCCACCATTTTTCTTATTATAGGATGATTGCTACACACACAGGTAGTCAGGGGAACAAGACAGTATGTATTAAATGAGCTAATCCCTAACACGTATTGTCAAGAAGAGCAGCCATAAAAAATGTATTTCTGCAGCAATTGAAGCAGCGGCTGCACACAAATGAAACCGCGGCATGCTAATAAGCCGTCTTAAATGCCCACCTTAAGACGTAGCAACCGGGCAGGGAGGTAGGACAAGGCGCTCAGACGGATGCAAGCGATTACGGGCCGCTATCACTTATCATTGCACCTGTCAGCGACTGGTTTAATACAATAAGGCCCTTAGGATGTCAATTAGGGTACAGTAACCGTGATGGATGGCGCCGGAGACCGCGCCATTTCTTGTGTCACACCGAGCTATTTTGCAAATTCTACATTTGTATCTCCAGCGCCGATTTTATATCAATTATAACGGATGGATACAGTGACCATTAGAATTCGGGATACAGTCCGTTCCTCATTGAGGCAGGAGCGGCTCACGGTGAAATAGAAATTAGAATGAGCCATTGTCAGATAGGGGATAGCGGCAGAGACGTGCGAAAAATTAATTCAATGTGCATGCAAATATTGGATTGGCAGCACTGTGCAAAAGCTTTAGGCTTTAAGAACGCTTCCAGAAATAGAAGGGTTAATAGATTGTTTTTTGGCGTGAACTAAATCAAGTGAATGAAGGAAAGAGGAATCTAAATCCCATCAGGAGGAGGAGTCCTGGAAGTGATGAGCCGGCCCCCGCAGAGCCATGAACTCATCAGGATCCAGTCTGTCTTGGATTATACGAAGAGACTGACGGATTGGAGCAAGCCTAAATCCATAGAAGATCTGGACTTTGTTCTCCAAGATGGTGGCAGGAACAACCTCCCCTACCAAATTCCTTCAAAAACTGTCTGCAAGTGCCGACAAGAATTAATGGAAGGCAAAGGGCAGAGGTCACTTAATTTGGTTAATTGACAAGAAAAAAAAATTACTTCGCAACCTTAGTTAAGTATTCACTATAATGACAAAAAATTCCCAAGCTGGAGACAATTTTTTTGGAAAATTTAGGCTAGGGCACCAAGGTAACTGGTCACGTTATAGGTTTCTACACCCACAAGGTTCACTTTTTGTGGCTCCACATAACAAGTTTTAGAAGCATTTTGGAATTCATTCCGTTATTGTTGCATAACTTTACAAAAAAACAACCAATTTTAATGCAAGTATGCAAGTATAATAATCGGGGACCCGGGGGGATAAAAACATAAAAAACTACTGTTATTTACCTGTCCCCCGACTCCTACGCCATCGTCCTTCTTCAATGATGTCGGACATCACATGACCCGGGAAGCAGGCCGAGGGTATGGGACGTCAGAGACGTCAAACAACTAGGCCGAAGCCTGCCTGGAGCCTGGAGAGGTAAGTAACACAGTTTTTTAATGTTTTTTTTACCTCTCCCGGGCCTCCGATCATTATACTCGGGGGTCCACAAAGACCCCCGTGTATAATAATAGTCTTTGCAGGGCTCGCGGTGTCACTTACCGATCCTGGTCCAGCCCGGATCGGTAAGTAAATAGGGCCCGTCACTGGCTGGACTCCAGCTGGTAACGCCCTATTAAGAAAAAAAAGGGCTGTCACCGGGCCCCCTAATGCCCCGGGTCCTGTGGCAGCTGCCTCCGCGGTAGTTACGCCCCTGCTAACCACTTGACCTTCCCCCCGCGAAGCCTCCTCAGGTCACAGTGAATCTTATTTGACTGCTGCCCCCTACAGGACTGGGGATGACCAACTCTTCCATCAAGATGGATAAAGCAGAGTTTTCAGAGTGAAAGTCAGTATAATAGAAAAAGCAACACAGCCTTATAAGTGGAGAAAGAAGCATTTTTCTCTGATAAACTATATCACAAAGTTTCTTATATTTGCCCGTGACTATATAAGATAACCAGACACATCGTCTTTGTAAACGTTCAATTTTGGCAGCCGTCTAATATGTATTGGGACGTACCCTGCCGGCAGACATCAATGGAAAGAAGGATCGGGATGCAGAATCCTTGTGTCCGTAGACCCACCATACAATATAGGAGAAAATATGTCTAATATGTCGACTTTTGTCATCCAGTGCGTTTCTCAAGGTCGCAACGGGTTTGCGGAAATTGATTTTTCCATTCAGATACCTTGTAAATTTTTATCAGCTGTCTATACCTGTCAGTGACCTAAGAGGATTTATCTGATGTAGTCTGACAGTCCGGGGCTATTAGGCTATTGCATCATGACTGTAATATGGAGGCTCCGAGCAGCGACAGATCTGGGGTATACGTTATATACAGCGTATACCATTATAATAGGCTTTGTTAATGACTTGCTGTACTGATACCAGAGAACAATAAGACGCTAATTCTGTGTTTTACTTGTGATAAAAATACCCCGAGGACGCGTCTTTGTTCTGGTGCCAGACTCGAGCAGCGCGCTGGAGTTTCCTTCAGACAATCCCCTTTACTTACTGTCAGAAAGGCAGATCGGAGGGGCCATTTCCACGAGACCATATCATTAGCTCGCGAGTCAATGTGCCATGAGCCTTGGCGTGTTACGCTTCAATCAGCAACGCGATTCCAAGGCTCAATCCACACTCTGCAGACTTCCCGGGCCAAGACATGCAGATCTTCTTGCGCTTATCACCCTATGCATTGCAAAGGATGAGATCCGTTGTGAAAATCCGAGACAAACAGATCAAAATTGACATCCGGCAGAATTTTCCTGAATATTTATGAGGTCAAGAATTCCTGCAAGTCCGTCCATTGCTTTCAATGAAAAAGAATGGACACGTAATGACCCCCCCTGTTATAGTCAATGAGGCCCTTCGGGTTCTGTTGGTGTCCACTATGTCCATCGTTCCAGTCCTCCAATGGATTAGAACAATGGACACCCCATTGCTAACGTGAACCTAGCTTAACCTAGCATACTTACATTTTCCCCACACCTGCCTATAAGTTTTGCACAGTACTGTCAGTCACATGCATAGCTGGGGGACCGGATCAGAAGTCAAGAGTTGAAAGTATATGAAAAAGATCCAGGAGCAATGGTAGTAGCCAGACTCCTGTTGTGTCCAAAAATTTCTGATTTCTTGCAAAAACTTTCAAAAAAATAAGTAGGAGGGGTCAGGAACACCCACATAGGACCGATTCAGGCTACATTTACGTCACAGGCGGAGTCTCCATTCAAGACCCTGTTGCAGCGTCCGCCGAAAATCGTCGGAGGAAAAGGTCCCGTTACTCATCTACTAGTTTTGGTTTTATAATGACTGGGGTTGAGCCGATCTTGAGATTTCAAGATCATTTTTAAAATCCGATTTCCGATCATTTTCCAGCCGATCCCGATCGTGAAATCTGTTCGATCACCGATCGGATCCCATCTTTCCCGATCCCGCTTGCTCAACGCTAATAACGACCCGACGAACCTCCTTAAAGTCCATGGGGTTCATCGGAATCCGTTTGTTACCACTGTTTTAGCGGTCCGACCCCAGCAACGGAGAGGCGACGCCAGTGTGAACCAAGTAACTGTATGTAAGATATTATTATTTGGGTTTCCACCAGGGGACCTCGAAATGGAAATCTATATGAATTTAAAAGCGTAAACCCTAGGACCCTATAGACTATAATGGGGTCCATGTGGTTTCTGCAGAAAACATGCAGAGAGAAAAGTGCTATGGGGTCCGCGGGTTTCCCAGGTAAGCGCATTTTAATGTGTATAGGTATCCGTTCGGAAACCCAAACTCAGATGTGAATAGGGCCTACGTTATAGTATAAATCTAGGTTAGCTCATAGGTGTGTTGTAGAGATGAGCGAGTAGTATTCGATCGAATACCTTGCCGCCATAGGAATGTGTGTAAGCAGCTGAACACCAAGGGGTTAAACGCAATGAATATTCGATGCACTTAATCCCTTGGTGTTCGGCCGCTTACACGCATCCCTATGGCGGTGAGGTATTTGATCGAATACTACTCGCTCATCTCTATTGTGTCGTAATAACCCATAATAGACAAAATGTATCAATTTCTAATGTTGCAATTTCCTATGATGTTCTCCTATTAGAGACTGGAGTATAAGATGGCAGTCTTAGTGCACTGTGATTATAGGACGTGTAGATGATGAGCAGCCGGTGCCTACGGTGCGCACTATTCGCTTGCCTATAATTATTCCCACGTGGCAGTAAAACAGGTGCGCGCCTTGGCGGCGCAGAATCCGTCCCTTTGTACCGTACGTATTACAGAGCCCTCAGGAAATCAAGGCTTGAAGTATTAACCTTGATTGAAAACATTAACCTTTACACGGACCCTGCCAAATCAAACATCAAAGTTACGCTCCCGAGCCTGGGGGGGGGGGGGGGGATTATGGAAATTCTTCCACGGGTGGTTTGTTTCCCCGGTTTATTGTTTTAGCCCAAATAGCAGGGATTGGTGACACTGTCAACCAATAAACGGTGCCGCTTATAGAGTAACACATGCTGGAGGTAAATGGGGAGGGGGGGGGGGGGGGATGGACGGGGAGCGCTCAGCTTTATCAGTATTGCTATGGAATTAACGTTTATCCGGCTGCCTGGATTGTAATCCGGGGATATAATTAAAAAATCAGTATTAACAAGGAAAACGGTGTGCATCAAAATGTAATCAATTCTGCGGAAGCTTAACCATCTGCTAAAGGTTAAGTCCATGCATGGATACTGATGGCAGACTATTTATGGGCAGGATTTGGCTCTTGGTGAGCGTTCGGACCCTTTAATCTAGCGCGCTGATGAAGCGAACATCTGTGGACAGATATCCCTGACATGGGGGCTCAGCTGGTCCAAGGGGCGGCGGGTTTATCTCGGTGAGCGGAATAAAGTTCTAAAAGCATCGGCAGGCAATTTACGTCCATCCACGCCGAACGCTATTGTCGTATTATACCGGGCTGTTTGCTGTGCTCGGGGCTTAGCGTCTTAAGCACATTCCCTCTACAAAGGCTTATTATGGCATCTACTTAGTTATGAATAGCAGGGGCATCGAAAGACCGACGTGAATAAGGGCGCGCGGATCGGCGCGGCTCTGGGGCAGAGATGAGAATTCCGCGTTAACCCTTTCTGGATTGTAATACCTTTAGGAATGGAGGAGGTTCTCTACTGTCCTATGTAAAATCGCGAATCGGTACCGTAGATAGGGCTGTGCAGAAGTTTCAGGCATGGAAAAAAGGGCGGGTTCACGCCTGCACCCCGGGTCTCCACTTTCAGGTTGCCGTCTTCTGCCCGAGGAACTGGACAGGAGACGGAAACCAGCAGTCGCTTTTCAAGCCCATTCATTGGAATGGGTTTGCAAAGTGTCCACTTGCGAGCGCCCATTAAAAAAAAAAATGGTTTGGCCGCAGAGACCACGAAACGCTCGCGGGCGGACACTGTCTGCCGGGTTTCTGTCTCCTGTCGGCAGAAGACGTAAACCTGAAAGCGGAGACCGGGGTGCAGATATGAACCCACCCTAAGAATGCTTTCCAAAATAGAAGGGTTAATAGGTTATGTAGTGGATAAACAAAAGGGAAATGTAAATATTTGGTGTGACCTTTGCCCTTTGCCTTCCATCGGTTCTTCTGGGTACTTGTAGAGATATGGCAGGGAGGTTGTTGCCCCCCCCCCCCCCCCGCCATCTTGAAGATCCAAGCCCAGATCTTCTACGAATGTAGGCTTGTCCAATCCGTCTCTCTCTTCATGTCATCCCAGACAGACTGGAGGATGATGATGAGATCAGGGCTCTGCGGGGGCCGGATTATCACTTCCAGGGCTCCTCCTCCAAAGAGCAAAGGTCACATCTAATATTGATAGGATTAGATTTCTCTCTTCTTCATAAGAATAAACGATGAACCCTTCTATTTTTTAAAGCAGATATGCCTACATTTTTTGCACAGGGCTGTAATTGGTGGCCATCCGTTCATACCACATACCTTAGGTGCTCTATGGGGATTATACAAGGCGATGCATTACATACAATTTGCTGTCATGTATCTGGAGCCGGCCTGAGATGAGTGATGTGTTTTGTGATGTAGCGAGATATCTTGCTGCATATAGCGGGTGGAAGGCGGATAATACGATATAGGTTGTATATATGGACAAAAAATTAATACTTAGGTAGAGGATGCAATTTAACATATGCACAAGCAGTGTGATCTGCAGGCAGCAGGGGCGTAGCTATAGAGGATGCAATGGTAGCAGTCGCAACGGGCAATGGATCCTACATGGGGCAATTGTGTTTTTTTTGCCTTCCTTTGGATCAACACTGTAGGGTTATTGGTTGGACTTGATGGATCAACCCCAGAGTGTGGAACAATCTTATTCTTGCCTTTACCTAGTCTTGGAGAACCCATTGTGCCATCAGTTTCCAGCTTACATCAGTTTGGCTGGCTCGAGTACGGTCTGGTATATTTCTGCTGTTATATATCTCATAACACACATTTGTACAGTTGCTGCCACCTAACTATACCAATACACAGTTACATAGGTTGGAAGAAGACATCAGTCCATCAAGTCCAATCTATAACCCTACAATCCCTACAGTGTCCAGAGGAAGGAATGAACCCCATGAGGCTTATGCCAGTTGTCCATGTCAGGGGATAAAAAATCTTTCCCGACTCCAATCAACCTTGGAGGGGTCTTGCCATTCTCTGAGGATTCTTATTAACCTTGGATGGGTCTTTGAAGATTCTCAAACCACCAACTTGGCACCAATAGTCAATGTCAACCCGATGATATGTCTCCACCATTCATGGAGTGACCTTCTGGCCATGTCTACATGGCATTATATAGGTAAATATTGGTATAACCAGTAGATCTAGGGAAGGTTTGTCATGTGAACTTGTTGGCTCCATCTCTCAGGTCCATCGGTGGATCACTAAAGCTGGCCAGAGGCGAGTTGACGCCTCTTCATACGTTCATCATGATCATAGACTTGTACCTTCAGGTAAGACGCTCTTGGTCCATTGGATGTTCCGGATCACAATGTCTCACCTCACAGACAGACACCTTCTTTGAAGATTACTTGGGTAAATATCTGACAACTTTCAAGCACATTTTCTACCCTGCTAGATAATGGATACCGCCCCCCCCCCCCTCCCCCCCGGATTATTATCTTCCTTGGCGGTCATTTTGGAAAGACAGAAAGCCAATTTGTAGATCCTCGTTGTGATACTGCAGCTTGTGTGGCTGAATAAATTGCTTTTGCTTGCTAAACCTTCTATAATGGATCTACAGATACAGAGTTAAAAGCAAGGAACCACTTGAGCTTCCCTATTATGCTTAAAGGAGCCGTCCGTCTAAGAAAAATATTGTAAAAAAACCAGCTCGGAATAATGGACAAATATGGATAAAAGGCTACTCGTCTCGCTGATTCTTCGCCACAACCGGGTTTATGCCGTCTGGTCCACCACAAGTCTCTACTTCCCGTTCCGTTCCCCTCTAAACATTTTTCGTGCAGAAACCGAGTGGAAACCACATGGACCCCATTCTAGTCTATGGGGTCCATGGCTTTCCTACGGTAACTGCTTTTTTAATGCAGATTAGGTTTCCATTCGGGGGGTCACCGAATGGAAACCCATGCCAGGGTGAGACTCTAGCCCTCCACCTTCTGTTCAAGCATGGATAAAAGGCTTGGCCAGGCTGGGTGCTGCCAAATCTGAGGTCTTTCTGGTCCTCCCGACCCTTCTCTGTTCATCATTACCGACCAACGTTCCCTTATGTAATCCTTTGTATCACTTTTAAAGAGGATAATTCGTCCTCACCACCAATTCCAGTTCTTTTCATTATTTAATAGCCTCTTCTCCACCGATTCCAGCACAGTTGGAATTTTTTCTCTATCCCCCACCGTTCCTGAGCTATCAGTGTACTTAGCATTGGTGCCTGATAGGCTAACTAGACTCCCTAATGACAAATGGGTGTTATCAGGTAGGAGCAGACATAGGGGAGGGATTCTGAACCCAAACACTGTCCACCTCTGATTAGAGTCATGCCGCCTGACTACTCCTGCTTGACACCACCCACTTGCCATTAGGGAGTCTAGTTAGAGATCATGCTATGACTTGGAACGGTGGGTAATAGAGAAAAAATTCCAACTGTGTTGTAATCAGTGGGGCGGCGCATAAAGATGGAAAGAACTGAAGGTGATGACAGGTTCTCTTTATGGGGGCCACCAGGATACTTTCTTAGCTTGATGACATCCATCGGACACTTGCAAACATGGCGGCAACAGTTATGGCACCGCTATAAATGGTCACCGAGATACATTCACCTCCCCAGTGGTGTTGGGGCTTTTAGGCTAAATCCGCCTGACAGACTCCTTTCTCAGCTTCCATTGAATTCAATGCATCTCCCATGTAATGTCAGGATCCGCAGCAAAATGATTTATTTGTGGCAGGTCTCCATTGTGACTAATGGAGCGTACAGTCAGGGTCCGTCCAGTATAGACAACCCCTTTAATTACAATTACTCATCTAGTTATAAGCCGCACATTATCTATACCTTACAACCACGCTCGCCATTGATTTCCCATTACCCAAGGCCGCCCCTGTTCATCTTGATATTTAGATTATGTCACCCTATCTGCAGCCCTGACACCATATCTAGAGGAAATCTCCCATCGGATGGATCGAACCAGTGGGACGTGTTATGTGCGTGTCTGCTAAACCTGAGGTCTGATGTAATAGAAAATAACCAATAATACAAAATAATAATAATAATAATAATAATAATAATAATAATAATAATAATAGAAATAATAATATAGAAATAATAATAATAATAAAAATAATAATAATAATAATAATAATAATAATAATAATAATAATAATAATATTATAGAAATAATAATAATAATAATAATAATAATATAGAAATAATAATATAGAAATAATAATATAGAAATAATAATAATAATATAGAAATAATAATAATAATAATAATAATATAGAAATAATAATAATAATAATAATAATAATAATAATAATAATAATAATATAGAAATAATATAATATATAACACTATAGTATTATAAACACTCCTTAAAGGGATGGCCCTTATATATATATATAATAAGTACTAATATAGTAATACAAAAGCTAAACCTCTCCTTAAAGGGAATGTCTTTATATAATATAATATGCCATATTAAAAGATAAATAATAATAATAATAATTATAATTATAATAATAATAAAATAATAATAAAATATTTCCTTTTTATGTCCCCCCCCCCATTGATCAAATGGGAACACTGCGGTTACCCACATCAACCAACTTTTATGATTGGTGGCCCTATAACCAGCCTAAGAGCCATGTTGGCCTTTAAGCCCCCCCCCCCTGACCTCCATATGTCCATCTTTGTGCAATGCAGCCCTCGTAAACCCCTGCTCATGTCCTGAACTAAAAACCCCTCTGCGATCATTAATAACATTTATTGGCCATATTGTAGGCTTTTTATCGATTATTGATATAGCCATGTAAATGGGATGTCTCTGGCGCTCTAACAAGTCGGCGCAGTCATTTACAGTGAGCTGTTTATGGATTTTGTTTAGTTTACGATGAAGGGTGCACAAACTTATTTGCATTGTTGTGATGAATCATTTCATTTACGGGGCTCCTCGCTTTCTTGAGCTGATGGAAGAGATGGGAAGAAAAAAAAAAAGTCGACGTGTTTGTGCTCCAGCCCATAATAGGTTAAGTGCTGGAATTAACCCCTACATACCTATAGGGTAACCAGGTTGTCTGCAGACAGTGGTGCCAGGAATGCACTTGCTCCTGTATATTTAGGACATGTGCCACATTACCTATTTAACCCCTTCATACCTATAAGGTAACCAGGTTGTCTGCAGACAGTGGTGCCAGGAATGCACTTGTTCCTGTATATTTAGGACATGTGCCACATTACCTATTTAACCCCTACATACCTATAGGGTAACCAGGTTGTTTGCAGACAGCGGTGCTAGGAATGCACTTGCTCCTGTGTATTTAGGACATGTGCCACATTACCTATTTAACCCCTTCCTACCTATAGGGTAACCAGGTTGTTTGCAGACAGCGGTGCTAGGAATGCACTTGTTCCTGTGTATTTAGGACATGGGTTAACCCCTTCATACCTATAGGGTAACCAGGTTGTTTGCAGACAGCGGTGCTAGGAATGCACTTGCTCCTGTGTATTTAGGACATGTGCCACATTACCTATTTAACCCCTTCATACCTATAGGGTAACCAGGTTGTTTGCAGACAGCGGTGCTAGGAATGCACTTGTTCCTGTGTATTTAGGACATGGGTTAACCCCTTCATACCTATAGGTAACCGTGTCCTCTGCTGACAGCGGTGCTAGGAATGCACTTGTTCCTGTGTATTTAGGACATGTGCCACATTACCTATTTAACCCCTACATACCTGTAGGGTAACCATGTCCTCTGCAGACAGCGGTGCTAAGAACACGCTTGCTCCTGTGTATTTAGGATATTTGCCACACTACCTCTGTAACCCCTCAGCTGCCAAGCCGAGAGCAGGAGCCTGCACCAGCACTAGAAGAGCTCGGCATCTGCCACAGATAACAATCCATAATACAATCCTCATCCTCCGCTGACTCCAGCACCGCCTGCAAAGGGTTAAGCAGAACAGCTGTAACCGCAGCCTTCAGTTCACTATGTCTCTGTCCACCAATACAGGAGCTGTAATGTGAATTTGGATCCCTCCCTCCCCTCAGCCCTCTTCTAAAATGAAAATAGTTGGGGAGGGGTGAGTGACTGGGGAGCTGGGCAGGGAGGGAGGGGGGGATTGTTGAAAGTATATTGAAGAAACACAAGTCTATGTAGCAAGATCCTCACATTTAGCAAAGAGCTTCCTATTTTCTGCTATCAGATTGGATTAAGAGATCTTGGCTGGAGCTGGCTCCCCAGTGACAGAGCTGGAGGAGGATATTTTTTGCCTGAGGATTTGTTGAGTTGCATTAGGTCTGACCGGTGCTCAGAGAAGATCCTCAGCTGCTGCAGTGGTGGAGATGTGGTGGAGGGATGTGAGCAGAAGACCATGGTCTGCCCGGGTCCTCCTGCCTCTGCTCCTCACCTGTTGCCTGGTTCCTGCCTCCAGCCAGATCAGGTACACCGTCCCAGAGGAGCTGGACCATGGGGCTTTTGTGGGGAACATCGCAGAGGACTTGGGCTTGGACATCTCCAGGCTGTCATCTAGGCGCTTCAGGATCGTGTCTGGAAGCAACAAGCAGCATCTGGAGGTCAATCTGGAGAATGGGATTCTGTTTGTCAACGAGAAGATCGACAGGGAAGAAGTTTGTGAGTTCCAGCCGGTGTGTTCTTTGCACTTGCAGGTGGTGATGGAGAACCCCCTGGAGCTCTACCGGGTAGAGGTGGAGATTTTGGATATTAATGACAATGCCCCCAGTTTTCCCTGGCATGACTATGTTCTGGAGGTGACGGAGTCTGCAGCACCTGGTGCCCGCTTCCCCCTGGAGAGTGCCCAGGACCCCGACGTGGGCACCAACTCCCTGCGCACCTACAAGCTCAGCCCCAATGGTTTCTTCTCCTTGGAGGTGCAAAGCAGGAGCGACGGGAGCAAATTTGCGGAGCTGGTTCTGGAGAGACCCCTGGACAGGGAGCAGCAGAAAACGCACCGAGTGCTGCTGACAGCCATGGATGGAGGGGTGCCTGAACGCTCCGGTACCGCTCTCATCATAGTCAGTGTTCTGGATGCCAATGATAACGTGCCCACTTTTGATCAGACCTTTTACCGGGTGAGTCTGCAGGAGAATGTGCCCCGGGGGACCCTTGTCATCAAGCTGAATGCCACCGACCTGGACGAGGGCACCAATGGGGAGATCGAGTACTCTTTCAGCGGGCATGCACCCCAGAAGGTAAGGGACCTGTTCATGGTGGAGCCTCGCAGCGGCAATGTCAGGGTTAAAGGGATCCTGGACTACGAGAAGTCCAATCTGTATGAGCTGTACATCCAAGCCAAGGACAGGGGCCCCTCGGCGGTGGCCGTGCACTGCAGGGTCCTGGTCAACCTGCTGGATGTCAATGACAATGCCCCAGAAGTCATCCTCACCTCGGTGTCCACCCCAGTCATGGAGGATGCCCCTGCGGGGACTGTCATAGCCGTCATCAGTGTCATGGACCGGGACTCGGGAGACAACGGGGATGTCAACTGTGATATCCCCAAAAATGTCCCCTTCCAGCTGCACTCGTCCTACAAGAACTACTACACCCTGGTGACCACCGAGGTGCTGGACCGCGAGGCGGTGCCCGACTACAACATCACCATCAGCGCCCGGGACTTCGGGGCGCCCCCTCTCATGACCAAGAAGGTCATCAATGTGCAGGTGACGGACATCAATGACAACATCCCCACCTTCGTGCAGCCTTCCTATACAGTCTATGTCATAGAGAATAACCCCCCGGGGGCTTCCATCTGCTCAGTCACTGCCCTGGACCCCGACTCCAACCAGAATGCCTACCTCTCCTATTCTATCCTGGAGGGTCAGATCCAGGGCATGCCCGTGTCCACCTATGTCTCCATCAACTCGGACAGTGGCAACATCTATGCCCTGCGCTCCTTTGACTATGAGCAGATCAGGAACTTCCAGATCAGGGTGCAGGCTCAGGATGCTGGCTTCCCCCCACTCAGTAGTAATGTGACTGTCAATGTCTTCATCCTGGACCAGAATGACAATGTCCCTGTCATAGTGTCTCCTCTCCCTAAGAATGGCAGTGTGGCCACTGAGGTGCTGCCAAGGTTTGCAGATCCTGGTTACTTGGTGGGGAAGATCTCGGCCATGGATGCTGACTCTGGCCAGAACTCTCGCCTGTCCTACCAGATCCTGCAGGCTACTGATTCCACCTTATTCAGCATCGCCTTATATACAGGAGAGCTGAGGACTATCCGTGCCCTGGGAGACAAGGATGCTACAAAGCACAGGCTCCTGATCCAGGTCAGAGACAATGGTCAGCCTTCTCTGTCCACCTCTGTCTCCATCGTCTTGTCTGTGGTGGACAGCATCCCCGAGACCCCATCAGAACTCAATGATCTGCCCTTAAATTCTGACCCCTCCACCACCTCCTCCCTGACCCTCTATCTAATAGTGTCCCTTGGCTCAGTGTCCTTCACCTTCCTGGTGGCCATCATTGTCCTGACCATCATTAAATGTCACAAAGACAGAGTGTCCCTGCAGGATTACAAGTGCTCCTCCATGCCCACCTGTTGCTGCTGTATGAGATCTACCTCCTCGGGAGACGTCTTCAAGAATTCCAACATCAATCTCCAAATCTCCTCTGGGAATAAAGTTCAGACCAACTGTATGGAGTCCTCGGGGAGTGGCCCCCAAAACTACTGCTATAAAGTGTGTCTGACCCCCGAGTCGGCCAAGAGTGACTTCATGTTCCTAAAACCCTATAACTCAACGACCACTCAAAACAATGAGAAAATCCCAGAAAAAACTGCCCCGGGAAAAGGGGGACAGAACCCCCCAGCTGTAAACAATGCAGTCAATGAGGTAAATCATGGGTTAATCAGGGGACGCTTTAAGGTTCGCCTTAAAGGGGCAGTGCACTTGAAGTCTTGCATCTTCTTATTTGCTGTGCAGGTGACTTATGGTGTGTGAACTGATTTTTTTAGTTTGGGGGAGAGGCTTTAGTGCTGTTCAATGGGAAGTCTAAGAATATGTCCCCCCCCCCCATATGCTCTACTTCATCAAGTATATCTCCAGACCTGAGCTTCACTATGGCAAGAGGCAGACTTGAGGTTTAGTGTTCCTTTAAGGATGCCTCTTGTGTTGCAGCAAGCAAAGGGTTACTAGTAGGCTAGACATCACCAGGCATGAAAACCCCCTTAACTCCCCAAATCTTACATGCTGGTGAATTAATCACCTGTGTGAGGGGAAGTCTCCAGTGGATGACTTAATGTAACTGCTGGAAATAATAACCAGCTCCAGGTCTCATTAACCAGCTCCATCCCAGGTCTCATTAACCAGTTCCATCCCAGGTCTCATTAACCACCTCCATCCCAGTGTTTATTAACCAGCTCCATCCCAGGTCACATTAACCAGCTCCAGGTCTCATTAACCATCTCCATACCAGGATTTATTAAGCACCTCCATCCCAGGTCTCATTAACCACCTCCATCCCAGTGTTTATTAACCATCTCCATCCCAGGTCTCATTAACCAGCTCCATCCCACTGTTTATTAACAAGTTCCATCCCAGGTCTCATTAACCAGTTCCATACCAGTGTTTATTAACCATCTCCATACCAGTGTTTATTAACCATCTCCATACCAGTTTTCATTAACCAGCTCCATCCCAGTGTTTATTAACCATCTCCATCCCAGTTTTTATTAACCATCTCCATCCCAGTTTTTATTAACCATCTCCATCCCACTATTTATTAACCAGCTCCATCCCAGGTCTTATTAACCAGTTCCATACCAGTGTTTATTAACCATCTCCATCCCACTATTTATTAACCAGCTCCATCCCAGTGTTTATTAACCATCTCCATACCAGTGTTTATTAACCATCTCCATACCAGGTCTCATTAACCAGCTCCATCCCACTGTTTATTAACCACCTCCATCCCAGTTTCCATTAACCAGCTCCATCCCGGGGGCGCCTCCTTGTGAGCCTGTGACTAAGTGCATGCAGCACCCTGCTCATGTATTCCTCATATGCTTCCAAGGGCATTTATGGAACATCTTCTCTGTGTCCCCAGTTCCATCCTGAGTGTGTAATTTATGTCTTACAATTATTCTGTTCTAACTCCAAGGGCGTCCTTCAGGATGGACCAAATGGATCTTTTCTGCAGCCGTGTTGTCATTGCCTTACGTGTGACACATGAAATCAGTGTCTGAGAGCTGTGAATGACTGATCAGTGAGCCTATAAATCCTGCCTGCTCCAACAATAGTGTATTATGTGCGAGGCTGGGGGAGACTGAGCCCCATTACTATGCAGAGCACCAGGGCTGGGGTACATATGTCTCTCTTATACAGACACTCTCCAGATTAACAAAGCACCGGTGCTGCTGCTGGGAAGAAACGCATTGTAATGTGTATTAGGAAAGAAAGAGCTTAGCGGGGCCATTGTGCTGCAAGGTTACTGTGCAAGGCGAACCGAAGCAGTGTGACATGGAGATCTACATGAGGCGTGTGTGTGCTGTGTGATTGTGTGTATACCGTGTATACCTGCACACATGACACATACTATAGACACACCATACACAGGATAGACAGATGGACAGACACAACATGCACACTCTCTATATAGTGCATATATATACATACACACACACACTCTAAATAGTATATATATATATATATATATATATATATATATATATATATATATATATATATATATATTATCATACACTCACCACTTACACAAACAAGAGACACCGTGCACGTGCTATACATACACAAACACACTATACATACATGGTATATGCATATAGTATACATACATAGTCATACACACACCATACACATAATATATACACTATATATATATAGACGTACACCACACATATACATATATGCTCACAACATGCAACACACCACACATACATGTGCAAACACACACCATACACACTGCATATACAATATACATAGACACAACACACACTATATACATACTCTCTATGTACATAGTATACACAACTCATACTCACTATATACACAGTATACACACCACATACTCACTGTATACACACCTCATACTCACTATACACACCACATTCTCACTATATACACAGTATACACACCACATTCTCACTATATACACAGTATACACACCACATTCTCACTATATACACAGTATACACACCTCATACTCACTATATACACCACATACTCACTATATACACAGTATACACATCTCATACTCACTATATACACAGTATACACACCACATACTCACTGTATACACACCTCATACTCACTATACACACCACATACTCACTATATACACAGTATACACATCTCATACTCACTATATACACAGTATACACACCTCATACTCACTATATACACAGTATACACATCTCATACTCACTATATACACAATATACACACACATGCTTGCTCAGTCTATACTTGCACATGCACCACATGCCCTATACACACACTCTATAGAGTATATACATCTACCTCTCTATCTATAAGCTGAAGGCTCCCTCTCCTCTCTGTATACCCCATATATACCCCTATAGTATATTACAATCACAGACAGTAGACTCATCCCCCAGGTCCAGGATTCTGCAAAATAAATCCGGATCCTTTAAATATTTGCCGTCTTAGATGGAAGAATCAATTCCCGAAGAGAATTCTTAAAGATTCGCTCATCTCTAATCACAATTCCTGACCAGGAGAAGGATGTGCTGTCTCCTCTTATCTGTCACCTAGAAGTCCAATGACACTCAACCTGTGGCTCAGGAGACGCGGCCGCGACTCCCCGGGGCTCCTATTAGCACTAGAATAGATCTGTATAGCAGAGCAGTGACAGGTGTGACAACAATGTATTCAACCGGAAAATAACATTTAATATCTGAATGGAGCCCCCATATGGATGCCGGGCGGCCGTCATCACTAAGGCTGTGCAAGTCGCATGACTGATCCGGGAAACCGCCAACCGCGCCAGGTGTTGTCATTCCGCCATGGCCGCCCCTGATCTCCCGCTATATTATCTGCTTTTCTCTGATCTACTTGCTTATCTGTTAATTTCATGCCGAATCCGAACACAAAGGAAGGCATGATCTAAGTAGATTGCAGAGCGCCCGGCCCACCGCCAGATGGCAGCATCTCACCAGGAAACACCCACCGGCGAGAAGAAAAACAGCGACCGCGTCCGTAATAGCAAACCGGAGAGAGGAAAGAGAATGGAGTTTATTCTCACAATATCAGTTTCATCCCTTCTCTCACTTTCCCAATTTTTTTTTTTTTTTTTTTTACGAAAAGAGAAAAAAAACGGATTGAGGAAAGGGTTAAATCTGCGCAAAAAAACAAAAACGCCTAATGAGTCGGAGTTTACACCCGACGTATTATCTTTGACAATTAATTAAATCTAATTTTGATGTATTGTTAGAACGTACCTTTGGTGACCGTGTCGCCTGCGAAATAATTAGCTGTCAGTCGCGGATATGGCGGGAGCGGAGGTGAGGAGCGTGGGGGGGGGGGGGCAAATACTTCTCTTCTAATATTGTCTGGATTTTAATAGGACCTGCGCAGCGTCCGGCGGTCCCGTGGGGCGTTAGTTTATTTTATTGATCTCGAAATGAAGAAGTGGTGAGATTATTGTGGCTTTAACCCTTTCTAACCCCGAGGGGTTAAAAGGATCCGTATTAGGACAGAGGTGGGGTTTGGACTTTTTCGGACTTGCGTCGCGTTACCATTGAGTCCAGTCGTTGCCCCTATGGACGAGATATTCTCCCATCCTATAGATTCTGGGTCGGTCTTTTACCGCCATCTTGCCAGTAACTCGCCCCAAAGTTGCTTTTTGTAACATTGACATGTTCCAGTTTTTGGGCTTTGGATATTCTCCTAGGACATCAGAGCTATTCCAGATTGTTAAAGGGTTTTTGTCACGTGTTGTGTAATTGAGGAGCGACGAACCGACTGGACCCCCACCATGCTGACGGCGCCGGCGGCACGGCGGGGGTCCCGGGGATGGGCAGATGTCTCGCTGTCATAGCCAGCTACAGTATTAACCGTGTAATTCTGGCTGATTATAAAAAAAAAAATATTCAAAAGGATGTTTTATTTATCGGGGATTTTGCAGATTGTGACACGAAGGCGTTCTCACCGAGTTTAGTGAATATATTAGAGGGTTGGTGTCAATACAGGAAACATAGAAGATCGCACCTTGGACCGCTCCGCCGCGTGGACTACGGCTTAATGCAACCCCATTGATAGGGTCTATGGGCAATGTGGAGACAAGGATCGGGCATGTTGGAGTTCAATATGCCCGATCCTTTGTTGTGGCAGATAGTAAGTCTTCCTTTGCACCCATTGCTCTGATCCATCAAAGAAAATGGACTGAAAAGCTAAAGCAATGATGGATGCCTGTGCCGTCACCATTGACTGTAATGTAAAAAAAAAAACGATATTGAAACTTTCTTCCATCTTGTCCCCATTGTTGTCACAGCAAACTCTAGGTAACTGTACAGTACTCTAGTCTTGGGGTTCGGGAGCAACGTGTAACTCTTCTGCCATATGGATAGGATTACCCAACTGCAGATACTACGGTGTGAATAGAGCGCTAGAGGGATTCATAGCCATACAATAACCCGGTGCCTTGGTGTCTACACTATATTGTCAATGGTTAACACTCGGGTATGTGATACCAATAGGTCATATCTTGGACTAAACTTTGGACTTTTAATATTCCTTGAGGTTTAATACAATCTATCGTAGTAGCGCACAACCGGCAACAGACAGAAAGACGACAACATATAGAGAAATGTCTCATATAAACCAGCACCTTGGACAGCTCCTCTAGTAACTCTACACAGTTGTGTATTACTCTAGTTCTAGGGTTCAGGAACCGCATGTAACTCTTGTGCCTTATGTATAGGATTACCCAAGTGCAGATACTACGGGGTGGGAGGGATTCATAGCAATACAATAACTTGGTGCCTTGGTGTCTACACCATGTTATCAGTGGTTTACACTTCGGGAAATTATATCACTTGATCATATCTTGAACTGAATTTTGGACTTTTAATATTCCTTGAGGTTTAATACAATCTGTCATAGTAGCGCACAACCTGCAACAGACAGAAAGACGACAACATATAGAGAAATGTGTCATATAAACCAGCACCTTGGACAGCTCCTCCAATAACTCTACACAGTTGTGTATTACTCTAGTCCTAGGGTTCAGGAACCGCATGTAACTCTTGTGCCTTATGTATAGGATTACCCAACTGCAGATACTACGGGGTACAAATAGTGCTGGAGGAGGGGGGGATTCATAGTAATACAATAACTTGGTGGCTTGGTGTCTACACCATGGTATCAGTGGTTTACACTTCGGGAAATTATATCACTTGATCATATCTTGAACTGAATTTTTGAGTTTCAATAATTCTTGAGGCTTAATATCATCTGTCATAGTCAAATATAGGACACAACCTACAACAGACAGAAAGGCGACAACATATAGGGAAGTTCTGAGAGCTGTCTCATATAAACCAGCACCTTGGACAGCTCCTCTAGTAACTCTACACAGTTGTGTATTACTCTAGTTCTAGGGTTCAGGAACCGCATGTAACTCTTGTGCCTTATGTATAGGATTACCCAAGTGCAGATACTACGGGGTGGGAGGGATTCATAGCAATACAATAACTTGGTGCCTTGGTGTCTACACCATGTTATCAGTGGTTTACACTTCGGGAAATTATATCACTTGATCATATCTTGAACTGAATTTTGGACTTTTAATATTCCTTGAGGTTTAATACAATCTGTCATAGTAGCGCACAACCTGCAACAGACAGAAAGACGACAACATATAGAGAAATGTCTCATATAAACCAGCACCCCGGACAGCTCCTCCAATAACTCTACACAGTTGTGTATTACTCTAGTCCTAGGGTTCAGGAACCGCATGTAACTCTTGTGCCTTATGTATAGGATTACCCAACTGCAGATACTACGGGGTACAAATAGTGCTGGAGGAGGGGGGGATTCATAGTAATACAATAACTTGGTGGCTTGGTGTCTACACCATGGTATCAGTGGTTTACACTTCGGGAAATTATATCACTTGATCATATCTTGAACTGAATTTTTGAGTTTCAATAATTCTTGAGGCTTAATATCATCTGTCATAGTCAAATATAGGACACAACCTACAACAGACAGAAAGGCGACAACATATAGGGAAGTTCTGAGAGCTGTCTCATATAAACCAGCACCTTGGACAGCTCTGCTCCTCCAGTAACTCTACACAGTTGTATATTACTCTAGTTCTAGGGTGCAGGAACCGCATGTAACTCTTGTGCCTTATGTATAGGATTGCAGATACTGTGGAGTATTGTATTGCTAGGGGCGTTCATAGCAATGCAATAACTTGGGGCCACCATATTTTAAACTTGGGTAGGTGATACCACTTGGTCATATCTTGAACTGAATTTTTGACTTGTAATATATCTTGGGCTTATTACCACCTGTCATAGTCACATATAGGACACAACCTACAACAGACAGAAAGACGACAACATATAGGAAAGTTCTGATAACTTATAGAGAGTTGTCTCATATAAACTAGCACCTTGGACAACTTTGCTCCTCTACACAGTTGTATATTACTCTAGTTCTAGGGTGCAGGAACCGCACGTAACTCTTGTGCCATATGTATAGGATTGCAGATACTATGGAGTATTGTATTGCTAGGGGGGTTCATAGCAATACAATAACTTGGGGCCGCCATATTTTAAACTTGGGTAGGTGATACCACTTGGTCATATCTTGAACTGAATTCTTGACTTGTAATATATCTTGAGGCTTATTAGCACCTATCATAGTCAAGTATAGGACACAACCTACAACAGACAGAAAGACGACAACATATAGGGAAGGTCTGATAACATGGATGGCTTTGCTCCTCCGCTTGGACTAATGCCATTCCATTGTTAGGGTGCGTTACCGATATGAACCTTCTACTTGACCCAGATATTGGAGGAGACAAGGACTGGACATGTTGGATTCCAACATGAGACATTGAGACTCTCCATTGTTGCCTATGTAGAGTGAACTCTATATAGCTGTGTATTCCTCTAGGGTAGGGTTGAGCTGATCTTGAGATTTCAGGATCATTTTTAAAATCCGATTTTCGATCATTTTCCAGCCGATCCCGATTGTGAAATTTGCTCGATCGCTGATCAGGATCCGATCTTTCCCGATCCCGCAACCCTACTCAGGGGCCACGTGTAAGTTCTTGTGTCCTATGGACAGGGCTCACCAGCTACAGACAGTATCATGTATAAGGGGCACCCGGACGATTTATAGAAATACAATAATTCGGCGGCGGGGTTAACTCCATATTGTCCGCGGCTGACACTTGGTAAGTGATACCTCTTGGCCATATTTTTAGCAGGAGTTTTTGACTTTTACTATCCCTTGAGGCTTAATGTCACCTGTCATAGTCAAATATAGCGCACAACCCGCAAAAGACCTGTGTGCTGTGCCATAGTCTATAGCCGGTGAGTGTCAGGGAATAGTCTGTAGTCTTCTGACAACCGCGGGATAAGACACACACCGAGGGATGGGAATTGTTCTGGCAGCTTCACGCTATATTTGGATCTGTATGTGGGTTATTGGAGATTATATTGCACCTTGGTTGGTTTGCTGTCATTTATATACACAATGTAGCGGGTGTAGGGGGATCCGCGGTCGCCATTAGGACCCCCATTAATGTTACTTTCTTATACGTTATCATTCCTTAGCTCATTGGTAACTCATTTGCAGGACAGAAAGGGTTAACAGCTCTATTTTGCAGACTTTTTGTATGATTTTTTGCACTCCAGATTGTTCAGAAAATGCAATAACATGTCAGGGCGATTGGAGACATTATAACACCCACAGGTCCTTAGAATGGGGGGGTCAGTGTCCCAAATCACCCTATAAGAATGCAATCTGTGCCTGCAATACAAATAAAAAGTTTTATACTCCCCCTGCCCCTGTAATCCCAGCGCCCGAGCAGTTCTTTACTGAAGCCAATGGAATACACCTGGACTTCAGTGTGCATGTCACGTATACCCCGGTGCAGTGATGTTGGGGTGTATGTGCTCAGCTACAGGGGACTGCGCAGGCGCCAGGAGCACCAGAGATGAGTCCGATGAGACACAACAGGTTCACCTCTATGTATAAGTATAAAGACTTATTATATTTAATTGTGAGCATGCCCCAAGTCTATAAGGAGCTTTGTATGATTTAGAATCCCAAATCTACCTGACAGGTTCCCTTTAAAGACAGTCCATCCCCTGACCACAGCATATTTTACTTTATATTATACTTTTTTGTCAGTATGTAAATGAGCTGTTTGGAGCAATGAGGGCATTGAAGTAAGTAGCAACACCCTTATCGCTCCAAAAAGCTCATATACATAATGACGAAACTAGTAATATCTGAGAACTGCAGACAGTGAGTCACAAGGGGAAGATTCAGGTGACAGTAACCTATCTATCTGCAGGACTGGGGTGATATGCTGGTACTGGTGGCAGTAACCTATCTATCTGCAGGACTGGGGTGATATGCTGGTACTGGTGACAGTAACCTATCTATCTGCAGGGCTGGGGTGATATACTGGTTCTGGTGACAGTAACCTATCTATCTGCAGGACTGGGGTGATATGCTGGTTCTGGTGACAGTAACCTATCTATCTGCAGGGCTGGGGTGATATGCTGGTTCTGGTGACAGTAACCTATCTATCTGCAGGACTGGGGTGATATGCTGGTACTGGTGACAGTAACCTATCTATCTGCAGGGCTGGGGTGATATGCTGGTTCTGGTGACAGTAACCTATCTATCTGCAGGGCTGGGGTGATATGCTGGTTCTGGTGACACTAACCTATCTATCTGCAGGGCTGGGGTGATATACTGGTTCTGGTGACAGTAACCTATCTATCTGCAGGGCTGGGGTGATATACTGGGTCTGGTGACAGTAACCTATCTATCTGCAGTACTGGGGTGATATGCTGGGTCTGGTGACAGTAACCTATCTATCTGCAGGCCTGGGGTGATATGCTGGTTCTGGTGACAGTAACCTATCTATCTGCAGGACTGGGGTGATATGCTGGGTCTGGTGACAGTAACCTATCTATCTGCAGGTCTGGGGTGATATGCTGGTTCTGGTGACAGTAACCTATCTATCTGCAGGGCTGGGGTGATATGCTGGTTCTGGTGACAGTAACCTATCTATCTGCAGGGCTGGGGTGATATGCTGGTTCTGGTGACAGTAACCTATCTATCTGCAGGGCTGGGGTGATATGCTGGTTCTGGTGACAGTAACCTATCTATCTGCAGGGCTGGGGTGCTATACGGGGTCTGGTGACAGTAACCTATCTATCTGCAGGGCTGGGGTGATATGCTGGTTCTGGTGACAGTAACCTATCTATCTGCAGGGCTGGGGTGATATGCTGGGTCTGGTTACAGTAACCTATCTATCTGCAGGGCTGGGGTGATATGCTGGTTCTGGTGTCAGTAACCTATCTATCTGCAGGGCTGGGGTGATATGCTGGTTCTGGTGACAGTAACCTATCTATCTGCAGGGCTGGGGTGATATGCTGGTTCTGGTGACAGTAACCTATCTATCTGCAGGGCTGGGGTGATATGCTGGGTCTGGTGACAGTAACCTATGTATCTGCAGGGCTGGGGTGATATGCTGGTTCTGGTGACAGTAACCTATCTATCTGCAGGGCTGGGGTGATATACTGGTTCTGGTGACAGTAACCTATCTCTCTGCAGGGCTGGGGTGATATGCCGGTTCTGGTGACAGTAACCTATCTATCTGCAGGGCTGGGGTGATATGCTGGTTCTGGTGACAGTAACCTATCTATCTGCAGGGCTGGGGTGATATACTGGTTCTGGTGACAGTAACCTATCTATCTGCAGGGCTGGGGTGATATGCTGGTTCTGGTGACAGTAACCTATCTCTCTGCAGGGCTGGGGTGATATGCCGGTTCTGGTGACAGTAACCTATCTATCTGCAGGGCTGGGGTGATATGCTGGTTCTGGTGACAGTAACCTATCTATCTGCAGGGCTGGGGTGATATGCTGGTTCTGGTGACAGTAACCTATCTATCTGCAGGGCTGGGGTGATATACTGGTTCTGGTTAGAGATGAGCGAACACTAAAATGTTCGAGGTTCGAAATTCGATTCGAACAGCCGCTCACTGTTCGAGTGTTCGAATGGGTTTCGAACCCCATTATAGTCTATGGGGAACATAAACTCGTTAAGGGGGAAACCCAAATTCGTGTCTGGAGGGTCACCAAGTCCACTATGACACCCCACGAAATGATACCAACACCCTGGAATGACACTGGGACAGCAGGGGAAGCATGTCTGGGGGCATAAAAGTCACTTTATTTCATGGAAATCCCTGTCAGTTTGCGATTTTCGCAAGCTAACTTTTCCCCATAGAAATGCATTGGCCAGTGCTGATTGGCCAGAGTACGGAACTCGACCAATCAGCGCTGGCTCTGCTGGAGGAGGCGGAGTCTAAGATCGCTCCACACCAGTCTCCATTCAGGTCCGACCTTAGACTCCGCCTCCTCCGGCAGAGCCAGCGCTGATTGGCCGAAGGCTGGCCAATGCATTCCTATGCGAATGCAGAGACTTAGCAGTGCTGAGTCAGTTTTGCTCAACTACACATCTGATGCACACTCGGCACTGCTACATCAGATGTAGCAATCTGATGTAGCAGAGCCGAGGGTGCACTAGAACCCCTGTGCAAACTCAGTTCACGCTAATAGAATGCATTGGCCAGCGCTGATTGGCCAATGCATTCTATTAGCCCGATGAAGTAGAGCTGAATGTGTGTGCTAAGCACACACATTCAGCACTGCTTCATCACGCCAATACAATGCATTAGCCAGTGCTGATTGGCCAGAGTACGGAATTCGGCCAATCAGCGCTGGCTCTGCTGGAGGAGGCGGAGTCTAAGGTCGGACCTGAATGGAGACTGGTGTGGAGCGATCTTAGACTCCGCCTCCTCCAGCAGAGCCAGCGCTGATTGGCCGAATTCCGTACTCTGGCCAATCAGCGCTGGCCAATGCATTCTATTAGCTTGATGAAGCAGAGTGTGCACAAGGGTTCAAGCGCACCCTCGGCTCTGATGTAGCAGAGCTGAGGCTGCACAAGGGTTCAAGCGCACCCTCGGCTCTGATGTAGGAGAGCTGAGGGTGCGCAAGGGTTCAAGTGCACCCTCGGCTCTCCTACATCAGAGCCGAGGGTGCGCTTGAACCCTTGTGCAGCCTCGGCTCTGCTACATCAGAGCCGAGGGTGCGCTTGAACCCTTGTGCACACTCTGCTTCATCAAGCTAATAGAATGCATTGGCCAGCACTGATTGGCCAGAGTACGGAATTCGGCCAATCAGCGCTGGCCAATGCATCCCTATGGGAAAAAGTTTATCTCACAAAAATCACAATTACACACCCGATAGAGCCCCAAAAAGTTATTTTTAATAACATTCCCCCCTAAATAAAGGTTCTCCCTAGCTATCCCTGCCTGTACAGCTATCCCTGTCTCATAGTCACAAAGTTCACATTCTCATATGACCCGGATTTGAAATCCACTATTCGTCTAAAATGGAGGTCACCTGATTTCGGCAGCCAATGACTTTTTCCAATTTTTTTCAATGCCCCCGGTGTCGTAGTTCCTGTCCCACCTCCCCTGTGCTGTTATTGGTGCAAAAAAGGCGCCAGGGAAGGTGGGAGGGGAATCGAATTTTGGCGCACTTTACCACGTGGTGTTCGATTCGATTCGAACATGGCGAACACCCTGATATCCGATCGAACATGTGTTCGATAGAACACTGTTCGCTCATCTCTAGTTCTGGTGACAGTAACCTATCTATCTGCAGGGCTGGGGTGATATACTGGGTCTGGTGACAGTAACCTATCTATCTGCAGTACTGGGGTGATATGCTGGGTCTGGTGACAGTAACCTATCTATCTGCAGGCCTGGGGTGATATGCTGGTTCTGGTGACAGTAACCTATCTATCTGCAGGACTGGGGTGATATGCTGGGTCTGGTGACAGTAACCTATCTATCTGCAGGTCTGGGGTGATATGCTGGTTCTGGTGACAGTAACCTATCTATCTGCAGGGCTGGGGTGATATGCTGGTTCTGGTGACAGTAACCTATCTATCTGCAGGGCTGGGGTGATATGCTGGTTCTGGTGACAGTAACCTATCTATCTGCAGGGCTGGGGTGATATGCTGGTTCTGGTGACAGTAACCTATCTATCTGCAGGGCTGGGGTGCTATACGGGGTCTGGTGACAGTAACCTATCTATCTGCAGGGCTGGGGTGATATGCTGGTTCTGGTGACAGTAACCTATCTATCTGCAGGGCTGGGGTGATATGCTGGGTCTGGTTACAGTAACCTATCTATCTGCAGGGCTGGGGTGATATGCTGGTTCTGGTGTCAGTAACCTATCTATCTGCAGGGCTGGGGTGATATGCTGGTTCTGGTGACAGTAACCTATCTATCTGCAGGGCTGGGGTGATATGCTGGTTCTGGTGACAGTAACCTATCTATCTGCAGGGCTGGGGTGATATGCTGGGTCTGGTGACAGTAACCTATGTATCTGCAGGGCTGGGGTGATATGCTGGTTCTGGTGACAGTAACCTATCTATCTGCAGGGCTGGGGTGATATACTGGTTCTGGTGACAGTAACCTATCTCTCTGCAGGGCTGGGGTGATATGCCGGTTCTGGTGACAGTAACCTATCTATCTGCAGGGCTGGGGTGATATGCTGGTTCTGGTGACAGTAACCTATCTATCTGCAGGGCTGGGGTGATATACTGGTTCTGGTGACAGTAACCTATCTATCTGCAGGGCTGGGGTGATATGCTGGTTCTGGTGACAGTAACCTATCTCTCTGCAGGGCTGGGGTGATATGCCGGTTCTGGTGACAGTAACCTATCTATCTGCAGGGCTGGGGTGATATGCTGGTTCTGGTGACAGTAACCTATCTATCTGCAGGGCTGGGGTGATATGCTGGTTCTGGTGACAGTAACCTATCTATCTGCAGGGCTGGGGTGATATACTGGTTCTGGTTAGAGATGAGCGAACACTAAAATGTTCGAGGTTCGAAATTCGATTCGAACAGCCGCTCACTGTTCGAGTGTTCGAATGGGTTTCGAACCCCATTATAGTCTATGGGGAACATAAACTCGTTAAGGGGGAAACCCAAATTCGTGTCTGGAGGGTCACCAAGTCCACTATGACACCCCACGAAATGATACCAACACCCTGGAATGACACTGGGACAGCAGGGGAAGCATGTCTGGGGGCATAAAAGTCACTTTATTTCATGGAAATCCCTGTCAGTTTGCGATTTTCGCAAGCTAACTTTTCCCCATAGAAATGCATTGGCCAGTGCTGATTGGCCAGAGTACGGAACTCGACCAATCAGCGCTGGCTCTGCTGGAGGAGGCGGAGTCTAAGATCGCTCCACACCAGTCTCCATTCAGGTCCGACCTTAGACTCCGCCTCCTCCGGCAGAGCCAGCGCTGATTGGCCGAAGGCTGGCCAATGCATTCCTATGCGAATGCAGAGACTTAGCAGTGCTGAGTCAGTTTTGCTCAACTACACATCTGATGCACACTCGGCACTGCTACATCAGATGTAGCAATCTGATGTAGCAGAGCCGAGGGTGCACTAGAACCCCTGTGCAAACTCAGTTCACGCTAATAGAATGCATTGGCCAGCGCTGATTGGCCAATGCATTCTATTAGCCCGATGAAGTAGAGCTGAATGTGTGTGCTAAGCACACACATTCAGCACTGCTTCATCACGCCAATACAATGCATTAGCCAGTGCTGATTGGCCAGAGTACGGAATTCGGCCAATCAGCGCTGGCTCTGCTGGAGGAGGCGGAGTCTAAGGTCGGACCTGAATGGAGACTGGTGTGGAGCGATCTTAGACTCCGCCTCCTCCAGCAGAGCCAGCGCTGATTGGCCGAATTCCGTACTCTGGCCAATCAGCGCTGGCCAATGCATTCTATTAGCTTGATGAAGCAGAGTGTGCACAAGGGTTCAAGCGCACCCTCGGCTCTGATGTAGCAGAGCTGAGGCTGCACAAGGGTTCAAGCGCACCCTCGGCTCTGATGTAGGAGAGCTGAGGGTGCGCAAGGGTTCAAGTGCACCCTCGGCTCTCCTACATCAGAGCCGAGGGTGCGCTTGAACCCTTGTGCAGCCTCGGCTCTGCTACATCAGAGCCGAGGGTGCGCTTGAACCCTTGTGCACACTCTGCTTCATCAAGCTAATAGAATGCATTGGCCAGCACTGATTGGCCAGAGTACGGAATTCGGCCAATCAGCGCTGGCCAATGCATCCCTATGGGAAAAAGTTTATCTCACAAAAATCACAATTACACACCCGATAGAGCCCCAAAAAGTTATTTTTAATAACATTCCCCCCTAAATAAAGGTTCTCCCTAGCTATCCCTGCCTGTACAGCTATCCCTGTCTCATAGTCACAAAGTTCACATTCTCATATGACCCGGATTTGAAATCCACTATTCGTCTAAAATGGAGGTCACCTGATTTCGGCAGCCAATGACTTTTTCCAATTTTTTTCAATGCCCCCGGTGTCGTAGTTCCTGTCCCACCTCCCCTGTGCTGTTATTGGTGCAAAAAAGGCGCCAGGGAAGGTGGGAGGGGAATCGAATTTTGGCGCACTTTACCACGTGGTGTTCGATTCGATTCGAACATGGCGAACACCCTGATATCCGATCGAACATGTGTTCGATAGAACACTGTTCGCTCATCTCTAGTTCTGGTGACAGTAACCTATCTATCTGCAGGGCTGGGGTGATATACTGGGTCTGGTGACAGTAACCTATCTATCTGCAGTACTGGGGTGATATGCTGGGTCTGGTGACAGTAACCTATCTATCTGCAGGCCTGGGGTGATATGCTGGTTCTGGTGACAGTAACCTATCTATCTGCAGGACTGGGGTGATATGCTGGGTCTGGTGACAGTAACCTATCTATCTGCAGGTCTGGGGTGATATGCTGGTTCTGGTGACAGTAACCTATCTATCTGCAGGGCTGGGGTGATATGCTGGTTCTGGTGACAGTAACCTATCTATCTGCAGGGCTGGGGTGATATGCTGGTTCTGGTGACAGTAACCTATCTATCTGCAGGGCTGGGGTGATATGCTGGTTCTGGTGACAGTAACCTATCTATCTGCAGGGCTGGGGTGCTATACGGGGTCTGGTGACAGTAACCTATCTATCTGCAGGGCTGGGGTGATATGCTGGTTCTGGTGACAGTAACCTATCTATCTGCAGGGCTGGGGTGATATGCTGGGTCTGGTTACAGTAACCTATCTATCTGCAGGGCTGGGGTGATATGCTGGTTCTGGTGTCAGTAACCTATCTATCTGCAGGGCTGGGGTGATATGCTGGTTCTGGTGACAGTAACCTATCTATCTGCAGGGCTGGGGTGATATGCTGGTTCTGGTGACAGTAACCTATCTATCTGCAGGGCTGGGGTGATATGCTGGTTCTGGTGACAGTAACCTATCTATCTGCAGGGCTGGGGTGCTATACGGGGTCTGGTGACAGTAACCTATCTATCTGCAGGGCTGGGGTGATATGCTGGTTCTGGTGACAGTAACCTATCTATCTGCAGGGCTGGGGTGATATGCTGGGTCTGGTTACAGTAACCTATCTATCTGCAGGGCTGGGGTGATATGCTGGTTCTGGTGTCAGTAACCTATCTATCTGCAGGGCTGGGGTGATATGCTGGTTCTGGTGACAGTAACCTATCTATCTGCAGGGCTGGGGTGATATGCTGGTTCTGGTGACAGTAACCTATCTATCTGCAGGGCTGGGGTGATATGCTGGGTCTGGTGACAGTAACCTATGTATCTGCAGGGCTGGGGTGATATGCTGGTTCTGGTGACAGTAACCTATCTATCTGCAGGGCTGGGGTGATATACTGGTTCTGGTGACAGTAACCTATCTCTCTGCAGGGCTGGGGTGATATGCCGGTTCTGGTGACAGTAACCTATCTATCTGCAGGGCTGGGGTGATATGCTGGTTCTGGTGACAGTAACCTATCTATCTGCAGGGCTGGGGTGATATACTGGTTCTGGTGACAGTAACCTATCTATCTGCAGGGCTGGGGTGATATGCTGGTTCTGGTGACAGTAACCTATCTCTCTGCAGGGCTGGGGTGATATGCCGGTTCTGGTGACAGTAACCTATCTATCTGCAGGGCTGGGGTGATATGCTGGTTCTGGTGACAGTAACCTATCTATCTGCAGGGCTGGGGTGATATGCTGGTTCTGGTGACAGTAACCTATCTATCTGCAGGGCTGGGGTGATATACTGGTTCTGGTTAGAGATGAGCGAACACTAAAATGTTCGAGGTTCGAAATTCGATTCGAACAGCCGCTCACTGTTCGAGTGTTCGAATGGGTTTCGAACCCCATTATAGTCTATGGGGAACATAAACTCGTTAAGGGGGAAACCCAAATTCGTGTCTGGAGGGTCACCAAGTCCACTATGACACCCCACGAAATGATACCAACACCCTGGAATGACACTGGGACAGCAGGGGAAGCATGTCTGGGGGCATAAAAGTCACTTTATTTCATGGAAATCCCTGTCAGTTTGCGATTTTCGCAAGCTAACTTTTCCCCATAGAAATGCATTGGCCAGTGCTGATTGGCCAGAGTACGGAACTCGACCAATCAGCGCTGGCTCTGCTGGAGGAGGCGGAGTCTAAGATCGCTCCACACCAGTCTCCATTCAGGTCCGACCTTAGACTCCGCCTCCTCCGGCAGAGCCAGCGCTGATTGGCCGAAGGCTGGCCAATGCATTCCTATGCGAATGCAGAGACTTAGCAGTGCTGAGTCAGTTTTGCTCAACTACACATCTGATGCACACTCGGCACTGCTACATCAGATGTAGCAATCTGATGTAGCAGAGCCGAGGGTGCACTAGAACCCCTGTGCAAACTCAGTTCACGCTAATAGAATGCATTGGCCAGCGCTGATTGGCCAATGCATTCTATTAGCCCGATGAAGTAGAGCTGAATGTGTGTGCTAAGCACACACATTCAGCACTGCTTCATCACGCCAATACAATGCATTAGCCAGTGCTGATTGGCCAGAGTACGGAATTCGGCCAATCAGCGCTGGCTCTGCTGGAGGAGGCGGAGTCTAAGGTCGGACCTGAATGGAGACTGGTGTGGAGCGATCTTAGACTCCGCCTCCTCCAGCAGAGCCAGCGCTGATTGGCCGAATTCCGTACTCTGGCCAATCAGCGCTGGCCAATGCATTCTATTAGCTTGATGAAGCAGAGTGTGCACAAGGGTTCAAGCGCACCCTCGGCTCTGATGTAGCAGAGCTGAGGCTGCACAAGGGTTCAAGCGCACCCTCGGCTCTGATGTAGGAGAGCTGAGGGTGCGCAAGGGTTCAAGTGCACCCTCGGCTCTCCTACATCAGAGCCGAGGGTGCGCTTGAACCCTTGTGCAGCCTCGGCTCTGCTACATCAGAGCCGAGGGTGCGCTTGAACCCTTGTGCACACTCTGCTTCATCAAGCTAATAGAATGCATTGGCCAGCACTGATTGGCCAGAGTACGGAATTCGGCCAATCAGCGCTGGCCAATGCATCCCTATGGGAAAAAGTTTATCTCACAAAAATCACAATTACACACCCGATAGAGCCCCAAAAAGTTATTTTTAATAACATTCCCCCCTAAATAAAGGTTCTCCCTAGCTATCCCTGCCTGTACAGCTATCCCTGTCTCATAGTCACAAAGTTCACATTCTCATATGACCCGGATTTGAAATCCACTATTCGTCTAAAATGGAGGTCACCTGATTTCGGCAGCCAATGACTTTTTCCAATTTTTTTCAATGCCCCCGGTGTCGTAGTTCCTGTCCCACCTCCCCTGTGCTGTTATTGGTGCAAAAAAGGCGCCAGGGAAGGTGGGAGGGGAATCGAATTTTGGCGCACTTTACCACGTGGTGTTCGATTCGATTCGAACATGGCGAACACCCTGATATCCGATCGAACATGTGTTCGATAGAACACTGTTCGCTCATCTCTAGTTCTGGTGACAGTAACCTATCTATCTGCAGGGCTGGGGTGATATACTGGGTCTGGTGACAGTAACCTATCTATCTGCAGTACTGGGGTGATATGCTGGGTCTGGTGACAGTAACCTATCTATCTGCAGGCCTGGGGTGATATGCTGGTTCTGGTGACAGTAACCTATCTATCTGCAGGACTGGGGTGATATGCTGGGTCTGGTGACAGTAACCTATCTATCTGCAGGCCTGGGGTGATATGCTGGTTCTGGTGACAGTAACCTATCTATCTGCAGGGCTGGGGTGCTATACGGGGTCTGGTGACAGTAACCTATCTATCTGCAGGGCTGGGGTGATATGCTGGTTCTGGTGACAGTAACCTATCTATCTGCAGGGCTGGGGTGATATGCTGGGTCTGGTTACAGTAACCTATCTATCTGCAGGACTGGGGTGATATGCTGGTTCTGGTGACAGTAACCTATCTATCTGCAGGACTGGGGTGATATGCTGGTTCTGGTGACAGTAACCTATCTATCTGCAGGGCTGGGGTGATATGCTGGTTCTGGTGACAGTAACCTATCTATCTGCAGGGCTGGGGTGATATGCTGGTTCTGGTGACAGTAACCTATCTATCTGCAGGGCTGGGGTGCTATACGGGGTCTGGTGACACTAACCTATCTATCTGCAGGGCTGGGGTGATATGCTGGGTCTGGTGACAGTAACCTATCTATCTGCAAGGCTGGGGTGATATGCTGGTTCTGGTGACAGTAACCTATCTATCTGCAGGGCTGGGGTGATATGCTGGTTCTGGTGACAGTAACCTATCTATCTGCAGGGCTGGGGTGATATGCTGGGTCTGGTTACAGTAACCTATCTATCTGCAGGGCTGGGGTGATATGCTGGTTCTGGTGTCAGTAACCTATCTATCTGCAGGGCTGGGGTGATATGCTGGGTCTGGTGACAGTATCCTATCTATCTGCAGGGCTGGGGTGATATGCTGGTTCTGGTGACAGTAACCTATCTATCTGCAGGGCTGGGGTGATATGCTGGTTCTGGTGACAGTAACCTATCTATATGTAGGGCTGGGGTGCTATACGGGGTCTGGTGACAGTAACCTATCTATCTGCAGGGCTGGGGTGATATGCTGGTTCTGGTGACAGTAACCTATCTATCTGCAGGGCTGGGGTGATATGCTGGTTCTGGTGACAGTAACCTATCTATCTGCAGGGCTGGGGTGATATGCTGGTTCTGGTGACAGTAACCTATCTATCTGCAGGGCTGGGGTGATATGCTGGTTCTGGTGACAGTAACCTATCTATCTGCAGGGCTGGGGTGATATGCTGGGTCTGGTGACAGTAACCTATCTATCTGCAGGGCTGGGGGGATATGCTGGTTCTGGTGACAGTAACCTATCTATCTGCAGGGCTGGGGGGATATGCTGGTTCTGGTGACAGTAACCTATCTATCTGCAGGGCTGGGTTGACATACCGGGTCCTGTTGACAAACTCCCTTTATGTAGTTGTCACTTTGTAGCACTGTAGAGTGTAGAGTCTTCCGTGTGAATTCTACCAGAGGCTCGGACTGATATTAAAGCTCCCGATGTCGCCTCCGGTGGGGTCTCCTCTTTCCTACCCCCGATGATACTGAATCAGGTAGATGTTTCCCGCGCAGGACTCCTCGCTCCGGCGTACAAGTCACCCAAGGAGACGCACAAGTCTTCGCTACTCATTGATGCCATTTAGCTAATCCCCCCTCCAGTGATCACCTCTCAGAACAATCAGGCTCATCATTGATATCAGTGTCTCTCCGGAGACGTCTTGTCAGACCTCCTAGAAGACGGATTGGAGTGGGCAGGTTGGCAGAGCAGGAAATGCCATGACCTACATAGATCTATCTGACATGACCTATATAAATCCACTCCGGGGATGAATTGTCGCAGGGAATATCTTTTATCCGATCAGTATCCGTCTCCATTTTTACCCTGGAATTTGAGGATAATGGGCTGTAATATTGTCCCATCCCCCGGACACGTGATGTGTAACGCGTGGATTGTCAATGGGATCCAAATAATGCGTACTAATGAACTTCCCCTAATTATTTAATCAGGGAAATCAGGATCCTCTCCATCTCCCGTCTCCTCCTCATCTCCTCTCCCTGATTCTTCGCCTATGTTTATTTTTTTTTCTCTATTTTTGGAGTTTTTTTTTTTTTTTTCCTACTTGCAAATGCACAAAGTTTCTTCTCCTTGGAGATCGGAGCAATGTCTTGAGTTTCAATCGCGATGAGCCCTACTGATGTGATTTTTTGCTGCCTTTCAACTCGGCTGTTAGAAGGGCAGACAAGCTGCAAACTCGAGTTCAAATGTTCCATTTAATATGGTCACAGTTAAGCCGGCAGACAGATCTTTCCCATGTGGCCAATTCCAAAGACACAAGCAATGTGATTGGCGAAAACGCCGCGTTCTTACCGTTCTCTGCACTTTCTCCGAGTTTTGCTCATTTTCGCTTTTAATGAAAATGAGAAACTTCGGAGAATGGAAAGAAAAAGAGTTTCCGGAGTAAAATGTTACAACTAGAGATGAGCGAGTAGTATTCAATACAATACTACGGTATTCGAAATATTCGTACTCGATCGAATACTACTCGCTATTCGCAGTAAATATTCGATTCAGAGCCAGCGTTGATTGGCCGAATGCTATACAGTGTATACAACACTGGTTCTGCGGCAAGCTCGTCCTTGCTAGTCGGGAGAGCTGGCAGCTTGCTGTTATGAGGGAGCTTACTTTTTCTCATAGGAATGCATTGACCAGCGTTGATTGGCCAGTGTACAGCATTCGGCCAATCAACGCTGTTTCTGCCAGAGGCTCGTCTGTGAGGAGGCGGAGTCTAAGACTAAGTCTAAGTCATTGTGGTCTGATATTAGACTCCACCTCCTCACAGACAAGCCTCCGGCGGAACCAGCGTTGATTGGCTGTACACTGGCCAATCAACGCTGATCAATTCATTCCTATGAGAAAAAGCAAGCTCCCTCGTAACAGCAAGCTGCCAGCTCTCCCGACTAACAAGGACGAGCCTGCTGCAGAACCAGCGCTGATTTGCCGCAGGCTCGTCTTTGCTACTCAGGAGAGCTGGCAGCTTGCGGTTACGAGGGAGCTTACTTTTTATCAGCGCAACTGCAAGCGCTGTGCAGTTAAAGCGCACGGACCCCATAGACTATAATGGTGTCCGAGCGCTTTAACTGCACAGCGCTCCTCCTAAACACTCTCCTCCTGCTACTCGTGGACTTGGTAACCCTCCTTTCGTCAAATAGTGGTTTCCCCTGTAACGAGCATTTTTCCCATAGACTATAATGGGATTCAATATTCGATCGAGTAGTGGAATATTGAGGCTCTACTCCAAACCAATATCAAATCTCGAATATTTCACTGTTCGCTCATCTCTAGTTACAATGTAACTCGTCAGACAGAAAATATTCAGAAAACAAGCCATACAATGGAAACATCTAAGTTGTTACATTGTATCTTCAGCCAGGGGGGTGGAGTCGGAGTCGGGAACGATTTTGGTTGGGTTTGTAGTTGGAAATTTTTGTTACAAAATTATGCATTTTTTTTTTTTTTTTTATATGTTATATATTTCCTTTAGATGATTGTAACTGGATTTTTAATGAGTTAGAGGGGTTTGACTATTAGCGTTGGAGTCGGAGTCACTGTGGACGACTAGAGGAATTGGAGGGAGTGCTCAGGCTTAGTTATTCTTTATAGGATGAAAAATGGGAAAATTTTTCCCAATTTTTTTCTGCACTGATTCCTGGCAGTTTCTAGGGTCTCTGTTTGCAGTCATTGAATGACGTTGCGTGCATGCGTGTGTGTGACGGTGCCTTTCAAAGGAACATTTGGCAATCTGGCAAGTATTTTGTAGGGCTAGCCTAAAATACACGGTATAAAATCCATCCTGGAGATGAGATGTAAGACGTGTTACACCGCAAGTCTCCTAATGTAACAAGCCGAGCACCTGTGTCACATGACCAGGACAGATATTCCCCCAAATGGAATACCGAACACATTGACAAGAGGTGAACAATGAAAGCACACGGACCCCATAGACTATAATGGCGTCCGTTTGTCTTCCACGTGGTGTCCATACGAGTCATGCGGAGAGGGAAGTAGTTATGAAGTTCTGTTCTCTCCACATGTTCCATGTTGACACCGAGCAGAAAACACACGGACCCCATTATAGTCTACAGGGTCCATGTGCTTTCATTGATCACCGCTTGTCAGTATTCCGTTCAGACTCCTCAAACGGGATCCCGAATGCAGACGTGAACCGGACCTAATGCAACATTTTACAACATTGTGTAACATGTTTCATTGTATAAAGAGAAACATTCCCTTGCAGAAAATAGAATGTCCTTTGTGATACTGTGGGAAAGATAAAAGTCATGGAGACATTATAGGGTTAATCTGGGCAAGAGATGCCACAGACAAGAGGATGGCGCCGACCATAGAAATGTTCCTTTAAGAAGTTTTTATTATGAGGGTCTGCACTGCTTTTGGCTAGACAGTCAGGAGTGCCCTGTACAATGGTGACCTAACAATAGTGTTATATATAGAACTACTCAAGATACCTCAAGGATGGAGGATTAGATTAGTGTTCATACTCTCTACATGCCTGATAGATAGATAGATAGATAGATAGATAGATAGATAGATAGATAGATAGGAGATAGGAGATAGATAGATAGATAGATAGATAGATAGATAGATAGATAGATAGATAGATAGATAGATAGGATATAGATAGATAGATAGATAGATAGATAGATAGGAGATAGATAGATAGATAGATAGATAGATAGATAGATAGATAGGAGATAGATAGATAGATAGATAGATAGATAGATAGGATATAGATAGATAGATAGATAGATAGATAGATAGATAGATA